>NC_080571.1:163014432-163314432 GCF_030247185.1 Malaya genurostris | reverse complement strand
CTAATGATAAAAGTGTTACAAACATAATTATTAATTTCGGTATTGTACCAGTGAAGAGTCGAATGCGCTTTTTCTTTTTCACTAAACCATTTGATTCTTCCTTCAATTTCATACTATCAACTAGTGCTGTATCTTCTTTATTTTGTTCAAAAGAAACTGTTTCTGATATCGCCTCGGTTTTATCAATCGATTTTGTTTTCATGTTCCAAGCAACTGCTGATATACCAGAGTCGACTGAAGATGATTCGATGACTGTTTCGAGTTTTCTGATTTCTTTCACTGTATTTTGTTTACAACCTTCTTCCTTGGTGGGATCATCTTCTCGATCAGTGTCCATCATTTGCGCGTCGACATTTTCCTTCTCAATTGGTGTCGCAATTTTAACAGTCTTGTTATATACCATTACTTTCATGACGTTGGTTTCAGGCTGCCCTCGGTTGTCACATTCTCTCCACAAAATCCTTTGAGCATGTTGATCTTCTGGACTTATTTTGACTTGGTGGAACATCTCCTTGATGCCTCCACAGACCGCAATTGCTCCTTCCCGGAATCTTATTAATACGCCAAATAATGAAGTAGTGGCGTCCGGCCCTGATAACAAGGCTGAGTTAAAAGAAACTCCCTGTACACTAGCTGCTGCATCAAACACCAATCTTGGTTTAGGTGGCTGTTTATTTTTACTCTGAATAATGAAGTGTGGAAGATAATAAACTCGTGGTGCTGATAGATTTAATTCCGACTGTGTCAATTTGCGTATGTATCCTTTCCTTTCGTAATCGATAAATGTATTTATCGCCCAGTTTTTTAACTCAGAGTCTCGTTGCAACGTTCTTTCCATTGACACCAATCTTCTCATAGCATTTTTATAACTTTCCGGAAATATTGTATGATTATTTTTCCACAATAGGCCAATTTCGTACCGACCATTTTGATAATTCATCGTGGATTTTATTATCGAGTCTGCTCTTTCTTCTTCGATCGATTTGGGCAGTGTTTTGACTGATTTGACACCAAAATCTTCTGTGGAAAAATATTTCTCCATGACTTTTTCCATTTCTTCTTCTTTTTGTGTCAACATAACGTAACGACTGTATGTCTAGTGTTTCCAAAAACGAACCATCCTAATTTCGTTCGTAATGCTGTTGGTTCATTGGCTTTCCCAATCCGTTTTTCAAACGGAGTTAAAAGATGACTATGACTCAGTCCAATAAGAATTGTCGGTTGTACATCCTTATAGGTTTTCAATGGAATATTCTTCAAATATGGATATTCAGTCTGCAGTTTTTTAACATCCATTGATTGCTTAGGCAGTTGAAGATTGCTGATCGTCCTTACACCCTTAATAGTGAACTCCTTGTTGGATTCGCCATGAATTTTAAGTTGAACCCGGCGGCTCTCCTCCTCATTTCTGGTGACATTTTGTGTCCATTTAAGCATTAGTGGATCAGACCTTCCTTGTAGCTCTAGTTCTTTAGCCGTATTTTCGTCGAGTAGCGTGAGTGACGAACCGGCATCCAAAAACGCATACGTTTCAATTTTCTTATTCCCGTTGCGCAAAGTTACAGGTACTATTTGGTAGAAAACGTTTTGTTTGGTGTGTTCGTGGTGGTTATTTAATTCCACCTCTTGAATTTCTTCATCCTTTGGTACCTCTTTTTTCGTGTATTTGTTGTGTAGTAACGGGTGATGCTTTTTGTTGCATCCATCTATTCCGCAGCATTTAGTTTTTCTACAGTCTCGCATTTTATGATTCTTAAATACAAGACAGCTCAAACATAGTCCTGATTTGAAGGCCAGATTGTTTCTTTCTTCTGGCTTCAATGTTTTGAATTTGGTGCATTCAGGTAGTGTATGACCATCACTACACATAACGCATTTATCTGCATCCTTGCTTTGATGCATGTTTACATGTATTTTTGATTTTCGCTCTGGTTCTTTATGTGATGCGATCATCAACCTGCTAGTTCTAGCATGAGGCTTTAGCCATTCATTTAGATCCGATAGTGTTTTTATCGGTGTATCATCTTGGTATTGGTCCTCGTGCCATTTTATTTGTAAACCATATGTTAACTTTCGTACCGTGTCTTCCACAAGTCTGTGGTCTATTAGATACTCTTCTCTGTCTAAGAGTGATACGTTGCAGACGAGATTATCCAATGAATCGGATATCTCTGCTATCAGATTTTGATTATCCTTTTTTATATTAATCAAATCTGCCAATAATTCTTTATAGACTAGTTCGGGTCTTCCGAAATTTTCCTCTAGTCTCTTTATTATTTGATCCACACTGTTTGGATCCATCATTAGTTGACGCACGCTTTTCTCTGCGTTGCCGTACAACACAGTCTGGAGTCTAGTGAGATTCTCCAGATTGTTAAACAACCCCTCTTTGGTTGTTTCCAAGAATATTTTCTTGAATTTAGGCCATTCCTTGGCCGAGCCTCCATATTTGGGCAAACTCATAAGCGCTTGTCGTTTCAAATAAACCGTCCAATCGGGCTCTTGTTTGGTGGGTTTTATTCCTGCTGCCGATGTACCTGGTACAGGCTCTTCAGTTTCTGTTTTAATTGTCTGTATGGATTTTATTAATTGTTCCATCGCCATTCTATTTTCCCGAAGTATTTCCTGGATGACGTCTTTATTTAACGATTGTTTTTGTTGAGTTTTCAATTGAATAAGTTCCCTTTCTGCGTCTAAACATTTAGGGCATATCCATCTTTCTTCCTCTGGTGGTGAAGTTGGAAGTTTCACACACTTCAGATGGAACCATCGATCGCATTCGTCGCATGCGATCATGGCTTCTTTTTTATCAGCTGCCGTACACAGACGGCAACTGCCATGGGGGTTCGGTCGATATGTCGTGAACATCATTTTCCAGCTGTGTTTAGTTCACGAGATTTCCCTTTCGTTGGTAACGAAAGCCTTCTATCGTGCTGATAATGTGAGTTCTCGTCCTCTCTGGAGGACACCAATGTTAATAACGAAAGCCTTCCTTTCGTGCTGATAACGTGAATTCGATCTTCGTGAGTTCTCGTCCTCGCTGGAGAACACCAATGTTATTGGCGAGACTCTTTTCTCGAGTCACCATTTTTATTGACCGCAGAGATTCCTTTCTGCAGCCACCAATGTTACTGGCGAAAGAGACCAGTTTTTTCTTGGCTCCTCTTGGGGCCACCAATGTTAATAAGGGGTATCTGGATGAAGTCTAGTGTAATTGTTTCGCAGCCGGATAGCTCTCGTAGCGGTCTATCCACCTTGAAATCAATTCCACTTGGGCTGTTTTCGGATGAGTAACAATTTCCCCCTGACTGCAGTGAATTGCAAGTGATTTATTTTAACAAAATCTTAACTATATATACAAGTATTTTCCTTACAACAAATGTAAATGTTGCGTGACATTAACCGCAACATTCTCGGTTTTCCCTTTCCATCCCATTGCGGGATCCTAACTCACACTGATATCTAGCTATGTAAGCGCGCGCATCAAGTTTTACCTGCTTGTTTACAAGGGTATTATTTACTTCATACATCCTGGTGCGCGGCTCAGACCGATGCTGTTTGTGTACATATTTTAGTCCTTATCGAAAGCTGAGCGGAAAGATTTTATTGCTCTAAATGTGGAAATTCCTATATTTGGCCCTAGACCCGCTTGAAGAGCGGCTTGTCTCGGCTTGCACACAAATCATAAATCTATACCTGCTTTATTGAGGTACTACAACCGCTTGAAGAGCGGTTTAGTTTTGTTCATTATTTTCTTAATACTTTACAATGTCTAGACCCACTCTTTGGGCCATCGGATAAATCCCTGTGGTTTAATTATAAACTGATATAAATGAATTATTAAACTGATATAATTGCATTACTAAACTGATATAATTGCATTACTAAACTGATATAATTGCATTACTAAACTGGTCCGTAACAGATCCAGATATCATTCTTAGTTGCAAGCTTTGATTCACTGATAGCTTCTAATCAAACGTATTACCCGAGACTTCATAGAAGTTTATAGTCTCAAGACATTATACATCTCTCTGGTTCGGACCACCCTTAAATACGAAGTTATTGTAAGGTCTCCTTATCATTCCGTTCATACTGATCGTATCGAACGTGGTCAAAAGAGCTTTACTAAGTTTACTCTTAGACGAGCAGAATTGTGACCGCTACATTTATATGAGCATCGCTGTGCCCTTATCAGTTTGCCTACGTTGTGAGATAGGCGAATCTTCTTACTATTTGTTTTCGACTTACACTCTCAAACAGCATTGACTGTGATGCTGTGAGCTAAATTGGATATCAACGTTCTAAATAGATTGCTACGTATAATGAACGTCTTTCGATCGTCAGTTTATCGAACACTGATCGCCAAAAAATTCCACGCCATCGTCCAAGTACCATGCGCGCGGGTGGTTTTAGGAAAATATTCGATGGAAATTTCGAAAAATTTGAGAAAACCAAAAACATACGACCCTTTGAAATACTTTTATCTATCTACAGGGTGAAAATGGCTGGAAAATTCGGAGGATTTTCCGAGTCTTATCAAAAATAGCTCTGAAAAATGAGTGTTTTTGTGATCTTTCACAATTATCTGGAAAAATAAAGCGATGACATAAATTTTGTTTTCAAATAAACCTTATGATGGATACAAAGATTACATTCGGACACATTTTTGGAAAACCGTTTCACGCTTTTTATAGAAAATCCACGAATTTCAAAAATTTCCTCGAAATCGGTTATATGAAATTCGTTGATTTTCCATGAAAAGCGTGAAAAGGTTTTCCAAAAATGTTTTCGAATGTGATCCTTGTTGCCAGCATAAGGTGTTTTAGAAAAAAAAATTTCATTCCATCGAATTATTTTTTCAAATAATTGTGAAAAATCACAAAAAAAGCTCATTTTTTCAGTGCTATTTTTGATAAGGCTCGGAAAATCCTCCGAAATTTCCAGCCATTTTTACCCTGTAGATAGATAAAAGTATTTCAAAGGTCTGTATGTTTTTGGTTTTATCAAATTTTTCAAAATTTCCATCGGAAATTTCCTAAAACCACCCGCGCGCATGGTACTTGGACAATGGCCTTAACACTTCAATAGCGCTTTAATATAAATAAAAGGCAAGGATGTCCATCTTATCTGTGTGACGAACGTTGTCGTTTCACAATTATTTGCCTACTTTTCAAATCTAAATCTGTCGTGTCTCGTACACAATCCTATATTTTCTCTAATTTATAGAAGGTAGCGTTGGCCTTGCTATGAAAATATGTTTTTGAAGCAAGGGAAAACGTAATTTAAACGATTAATTGTATTTTTGATGAATATACGTGCCCCACGATAGTCTTATGCGAATCGTAACTGCGTTCAAGAAGTATTCGATTAATATTCATTGTTTTTTTTTGCGAACTTCGGCTTCCGTAACGTTGTTGTTTCACAATTATTTGCCTATTTTTCAAATCTAAATCTGTCGTGTCTCGTACACAATCCTGTATTTTCTATAATTTATAGAAGGTAGCGTTGGCCTTGCTATGAAAATCTGTTTTTGAAGCAAAGAAAAGCGAAATTTAAACGATTAATTGTATTTTTGCTGAATATACGTGCCCCACGATACTTCAAGAAGTATTCGATTAATATTCATTGTTTTTTTGTGAACTTCGGCTTCCGTAACGTTGTTGTTTCACAATTATTTGCCTATTTTTCAAATCTAAATCTGTCGTGTCTCGTACACAATCCTGTATTTTCTATAATTTATAGAAGGTAGCGTTGACCTTGCTATGAAAATCTGTTTTTGAAGCAAGGAAAAACGAAATTTTAACGATTAATTGTATTTTTGCTGAATATACGTGCCCCACGATACTCTTATGCGAATCGTAAATGCGTTCAAGAAGTATTCGATTAATATTCATTGTTTTTTTTGTGAACTTCGGCTTCCGTTCGAAAATAAAGATTTATGTTTATGACCAGCAGCCTAATCTAATGTTCTTCGAAAAATAATATGACTTTACTTTCAAATATTCTTTTGAGAAGCGTTTAGAAATACGGTAATTTTGAGATTACTCTTTATTTGAAGCGTTTTCTGCAACCCATACGATTACCACCTGCAGTGCCGGCTGCCGGACCGTACGCATATTTTTTAAATGTTAGTTTGACTAGTGACAGTTCAATCGTTGTTGATCGTTAAGACTCTTCTAATCATCAATAGTTTCATTGGTGCAGTTTCAGTTTTCCTCAATTCATCCAACAATCTCTCCCGGTTCATGAACAAATGTTTTTTTGCTTGTAGGGCGAGAGAAGTGGCAACCCTAGCAACCCAATCGCACACCGGTGAATCAAGTGCAATGGGCACCCACACAAACGAACACATATTTGGAATACAGCGCCGCACTGAACACATGTTAAATGTGACAAACACATCAACAAATTACCTAGATATGAGAGATTCAAATTAGATCCAAAAACCTTTCGCCGAAAGTTTAAAATTGTAAGATTAAAAAATTCACTTTTGTGCGAACGTTCAAGCGATGCAGAAGGGAACGATACTTTTTCTTGCGTGACGTAAATACTCTCTACACCGAACGAAGCAGATCTTCTACTATATGAAATTCTAGGTGCAGACCAACGATCGAAACCGTCGGCCGTGCATGAAAAGTCAATAGGATGACATCATTTGCCCTGCTGTGAGTGAAAACATTGGTCGATTCAAACCATTTTTTCAATAGTATGCTATAGAAATACTGAAACGGCGTTGTCATACATGTTTAAATTGAATGTTTCCGAAACGATTGGTAGTTAAATTATATTAATCCGTCCACAGATCACTGAGTTATTAGTGCTCAAAATTAAGACAAAAAATCTAACGCGGCTAGTTTTCTAATTTTTAATTGACACCCGGCCACGTATAGTATAGAAGTAAGGCATTTTTAATATCAAAATTAAATCACAGAAGTGTTCGTTCACTAGCACGCGTCAGTGATCACTTGGGTGTATTTGAGCAAGAGTGCGTAAGAACAATTCATGCGAAAAGCATGTGGTTCACTCTCACCAGCTTCTTTAACTACGAGCAAACATTCAAATTCTGTTTATTCGACACTGAGAAAAGTGCGCTTTCTTTTTGTGCTATGTTCGTTGGCCGCATTCCCAGAGTCAGTAAACTTACTCACTGGTGTATATCTAGATTTAAAGGCTATCCGCATTAGGCCGATCCGACCAATCCGAGCTCTCCAGCGTCTACTTTTTCTCTGCTTCGTCTATGGATGAGCTGCACATGCAGCTGTGTGCATGTGCAGCTCAGCCATAGCCGAAGCAGAGAAAAAGTCAAAGCCGGAGAGCTCGGATCGGTCGAACCGGCCTAATGCGGATAGCCTTTTGAACTAGAATTAGTGTAGGTATGGTTAATATTATTTTGATTCAAAGACAATAAACAAACAAATTTAACGAGTTTTTCGTTTAACATGTTTCGTGGTAATATTCTATTTAAAATTATTCTAAGCTTTGTCGAGATCATAGACTCTATATTACATATATTTTAGAAGTTTTGGAAAATCCCTTCTCAGTCTATTTAAATTAAGGGTACATCAAAACATCCTTTTCTATAAGAAGAATTTTGATTTTACTTCTTAGTATTCAGTATAGATGATAACGATTTGATTGCCTCGATGTATGTTGAACTACCATGCAACCTATATGAATAACTAAAAGCAATGTAAAAGAAAAGTAGTTAAACAGAGCAGTGAATTCATTCAAAATGATCAATTTTATGTACATGCATGCAAGTTCGTACAACTCTTCAAGTGCCCTCTACTATTATGAACCTATTTATCAATTTATTATTATTGTTTACATAGGCACACGAGAAAAGAAATAAAAAAAAGTTATAAAATCTCCCGACGCTATTTAATGCTTGGTTACTATTTTTGTGCTTTCGGCAGAAGATGCATCGCTCAAAAGCTAACAGTTGCATGGCGAAAAAATTTCTGGCTGTGTTTCCAACTTTTGATGTAAGAATATATTATACAAAAAATTTTGAATAGTTATGAGATGTGATTTCAGTATAAATTTTTCTGCGCTGTTCATCTGATAATATTCAGCATAGCAGATTGTAACATGTAAGTTGAGTGAGATAGTATAGTAACATATCATAATTGAATGTTGTAAAATATATGATGTATATACTTATATATATATATATATATATATATATATATATATATATATATATATATATATATATATATATATATATATATATATATATATATATATATATATATATATATATATATATATACATATGTATATCTATATATATATATATATATATATATATATATATATATATATATATATATATATATATATATATATATATATATATATATATATATATATATATATATATGTATATATATATATATATACATATATATATATATATATATATATATATATATATATATATATATATATATATATATATATATATATATACGTGTATGTGCAAAATCATTGCTATTATGTTATCTGGAAGACATGAGTTTTTATTAGAGTACACTAGACCACTAATGTTATATACAATTTGACTCAATACGGAAATAGTTTGTGATTGCTTGTGCTCTTTTCTCCTTTTTTTTGTTATTTGCAATGTGATTTTTAAATCATATCAATCCATCACCACCTATTTTGCAAATATCAAAAATAGGTATGGCATTCGCTTAAACTTTGGAAAACTTTTATAAGACCCGGAGGGTTTAATTTGATTGTTTAAAACCACCTACTGGTATTAAGATGCCTTTCTCATATATAATAATGTTCAATTCAAAATGTTCCTCTTCGATTTTTGAAAGAAACCAAGGGATTGTTTGTGCATTAACTAGTATAACATAGAGAATGAAACAGGCCATCGATTAGAAAACGAAGTGGGACTATTATATGTACTTCCAGCACCGGAACCCAAAAACCGGTATAAACGAAGTCGGTTCATACGGCCAAAAATATGACGTATAAACTCTACTAGTTTTTATTCAAATTTTGAATATTCTATACGATTTTACCGTCGTACACTAAACGACGATTTAAGGTTTTGTTGTATTCAAAAATATGCATTATTTTTGATAGGACACTAAGACCTTTCATTTGACCCTAAGATTGGGAATAACGGCTTTGAGTATAATTTAGATTTTTTACGGTTTTTGTTTCGCCGGTTTAGGTGACGGTATACAGTATTGAACATACTTTACCCTATAACTCGGATCGGGATGCGATTCAGGAATTCCATATGGGACCACGAGATCTTTCATTTGAATCCAAGTTTGTGGAAATCGGTCAAACCATCGCTGAGCAAAATGAATGAGATCCAAACAGCATTGACTGTGATGCTGTGAGCTAAATTGGATATCAACGTTCCAAATAGATTGCTACGTATAAAGAACTTCTTCCGCTCGTCAGTTTATCGAACACTGATTGCCAAATAATTCCACTGTATGTTCGCTGTTAACACTTCAATAGCGCTTTAATATAAATAAAAGGCAAGGATGTCCATCTTATCTGTGTGACGAAGAGTAAGTATAATTTCTCCCTTTGCTTTCAAAACATAAACGAAAGTTCCTTTTTTCACTCATATACACCACTGTTAGATAAAGTGTACACGCATCACGAGAGCGCGTTTTCATTTTCTTTCGTCTCTACCACTGAAACACACCAAAGTGCTAGAGCAGGGCTCTCGAATTCTCCGAGGTGGACGCAGATATTTTCACCGAAGTGTACATGACGGCAGGCACTGTACGATTCGCATAAGAGTATCGTGGGGCACGTATATTCAGCAAAAATACAATTAATCGCTTAAATTTCGTTTTCCTTGCTTCAAAACAGATTTTCATAACAAGGCCAACGCTACCTTCTATAAATTATAAAACCTATTTCAATCCACCTAACATAGTGGTGTAATGATGCCTTTCTCATATTACTCATTACATCATAAATATAATCGTGAAATTCGCAAAAACAACTGTTTATTGAATAGAAATAGGAAAATTTGTACGGATCTAATCTCACAAACTCTATAAAACCTGTTTACCCTGTAGTTCCGGAACCGAAAGTAGTATCCACAACAAATTAAGGAATTCCGTATGAAGCTGTAAGACTTTTCTTTTGAACCTATCAGTTGTCGATTTGGTCATCTCCAAGAAAAAACAGTGAGTTGTTTTTGCATTTTTCGATTACTATTTCCAATTCTTCCGAAACCGGATTAAGATAAACGGAATTGCCGAAGTTGGTTCGCTTGCTACCAACAAATATGACCTACAAATTGGAACAGTTTTGAACGTAGTTAAACCGATACTTACTATCTCATGCTCTATTTCAATTAAACCAATTAAACGAAATCTAACAAACGAAACGAACCTGCGTTTCTGTTACTTCTGCATATGTCAAGCTCAACAGCATAAAACATGTAATAGGATTATTATTATTATTATTATTATTATTATTATTATTATTATTATTATTATTATTATTATTATTATTATTATTATTATTATTATTATTATTATTATTATTATTATTATTATTATTATTATTATTATTATTATTATTATTATTATTATTATTATTATTATTATTATTATTATTATTATTATTATTATTATTATTATTATTATTATTATTATTATTATTATTATTATTATTATTATTATTATTATTATTATTATTATTATTATTATTATTATTATTATTATTATTATTATTATTATTATTATTATTATTATTATTATTATTATTATTATTATTATTATTATTATTATTATTATTATTATTATTATTATTATTATTATTATTATTATTATTATTATTATTATTATTATTATTATTATTATTATTATTATTATTATTATTATTATTATTATTATTATTATTATTATTATTATTATTATTATTATTATTATTATTATTATTATTATTATTATTATTATTATTATTATTATTATTATTATTATTATTATTATTATCATTATTATTATTATTATTATTATTATTATTATTATTATTATTATTATTATTATTATTATTATTATTATTATTATTATTATTATTATTATTATTATTATTATTATTATTATTATTATTATTATTATTATTATTATTATTATTATTATTATTATTAGTATTATTATTATTATTATTATTATTATTATTATTATTATTATTATTATTATTATTATTATTATTATTATTATTATTATTATTATTATTATTATTATTAGTATTATTATTATTATTATTATTATTATTATTATTATTATTATTATTATTATTACTAGCTGAATTACCCGGCGTTGCTCGGAAATGTTTCGTGAAAGGAAGGCCGAAAAAATTCTCGAAGTTGTCTTGCTTAGTGAAATACTCTGATTGTAGTGAAACATAATTTAGACGGAAACCCGATTGAACAATACTGCGTTCATGTTCAGATTGCGAATGATCAGTGTCCCATCTCAGATCTCGCAATAATCATAATTTTCGTGGTATTCTCGACAAATTGAGTTATTTTTATATTTGAACCCTCTTGTTAGATATATTTAAAACACCTTCCTCTCTATAAATACCTTATTAGTAACCTCAGAGTTTCATATGTATATGAGCTTGTAAAGTACTTCCGTACTTCCTCGTCACATTTGATCTACAATACCTTTGGCTTCCATGGCTATGAACACTTATTACGCTACGAAATATACTGTACTCGTACATGTACCTTTGGTACATGTACCAAACTTGGTGGCGATTCGTTTAGTTGTTTCGTAGTTATGCTGAGACTTAAATACACTCGCGTTCATAGACAGATAAAGATTATTTTCCCTTAGTTCTTTGAATTTCCCGGAAAAATGAAACCAGATCCTTTGAAATTATTTAAATAAAATTGCGTTGCACTCGAATCAACAACAGCAATACTATCTACTACGACCTTGAAATTCTTGCCACTCTCTTGTTTTACAAAAAATGGAAGGTGAAAATGTATTTTCAAAATTCCTCCTTCTAGTCTAAATGTCGATTCTCTTCAAATTACATAAATTTCGTTATTGACCCCCTCCCCCCTGTTAAGGACACTTGCTACACACTATCCCCCTGAAAATGTCCTAATGATCATCTCTGAAGAGCAAGAAGTATCTGGCCAAATTAGATAGCAATCCGTTCAGTAGTTCCAGAGTTATGCCGTTACAAACATTTCAACCCCTTTTTAGAGGGACGTACTGCATCCACTTCATACGAATACCCTTATAATCATATCTAAGTTGCGCAAAAAGTATCTATGGTCTTCAAAAAGTATCGATTCTCATCAAATTAAATAAATTTTTTCATGACCCCTGTTAAGGATACTTACTACGCTCCCTCGCCATAAAAATGCCCTTACAACTATCTTTGGACAGCAAAAATCTTCTATGCTAAGTGTGATAGCAATCCGTTCAAAAGTTTCGGAGTTCTGCCGTTACATCCCCCTTTTCTAAAGGCTACATCCACCCCCATATCTATCATTTCTAAGGTATGGAAAATGTTTGCATGATCTTCAAAAATTATCGATTCTTATCCAATTTTATGAATTTTTTCTTAACCTGCTAATGATACTTGCTCCTATAAAATGCCTATATGACTATTTCTGAAGAGAAAGAAATAACTGTGCCAAATTTTATAGCAATTCGTTCAAAAGTTCCGGGGCTATGCCGTTACAAACAATACACTCTTTTTTTAGAGGCACTTACTACACTCTCTCCCCACAGAATATCCTTATAATCATATCTAAGTTGTGCAAAAAGTGTCTACGGTCTTCAAAAAGTACCGATTATCGTTAGAAAAAAATTATGACTTCCTTTGTTATGGACACTCACTACGCTCCCTCCCCCATGGAAATATTCTTATAATCATCTCTGAAGAGCAAGAAGCACATGTGCCAGGTTTGATAGAAATCCGTTAAGTAATTTCGAAGTTATGCCATTACAAATATTATACCCCCCTTTTAATGGCACTTGCTACATCCATCTCCTATTAAATCATATCTACGATATGCAAAATGTTTCTAAGATCTTCAAAATATATCGATTGTCGTCAAGTTATATGTAATTTTTCATGACCCCTCCTTGTTAATGACACTTGCTACGCTTCCTCCCTCATAAAAATACGCTTATGACCATCTCTGAAGAGCAAGAAGTACATGTGCCAAGTTTGATAGCAATACGTTCAGTAATTTCGGAGTTATGCCATTACAAACATTACACCCCCCTTTTTAAAGGCACTTGCTAAATCTACATCCCATATAATAATATCTAATATTTGCAAGATGTTTCTACGGTCTTAAAAAAGTATCGATTCTCGTCAAATTAGAAAAAATTTTCATGACCCTTCCTGTTATGAACACTTACAACCCTCCCTCCCCTTTCAAAATATCCTTATGACCTTTTCAGAAGAGCAAGAAGTATCTGTGACAAGTTTGGTGGCAATCCGTTCAGTTGTTTCGGAATTATGCCGTTTTAAACATTATACCCTCCCTATTTAAAGGCACTTGCTACATCCACCCTCCGTATAGTCATATCTAATACCGTTTTCGTTTATTGATCAGAGCAGCCCGAAAGCTGACCCAGAGTCGCCCAAACAACATTTGATATGTTTGTTTTAGCAACCTGAGGTCGCTCTAGATCGGACTCCAATCGCGTATAAGATATGCAAAATGGTTCTGCGGTCTTCAAAACGTATCGATTCTTGTCAAGTTATATGAATTTTTCCATGACCCCCCCTTGTTTATGACACTTGCTACGCTCCCTCTCATATAAATATACTCCCTAAGCCATCTCTTAAATACAAGAAGTACCTGTGCCAAGTTTGGTGGCAATCCGTTCAGTAGTTCCGAAGTTATCGCGTTACAAACATACAAACTTACATCCATTTTTATATATAGATTATTGTTATTATTATTATTATTATTATTATTATTATTATTATTATTATTATTATTATTATTATTATTATTATTATTATTATTATTATTATTATTATTATTATTATTATTATTATTATTATTATTATTATTACTATTATTATTATTATTATTATTATTATTATTATTATTATTATTATTATTATTATTATTATTATTATTATTATTATTATTGTTATTATTATTATTATTATTATTATTATTATTATTATTATTATTATTATTATTATTATTATTATTATTAATATTATTATTATTAATATTATTATTATTATTATTATTATTATTAATATTATTATTATTATTATTATTATTATTATTATTATTATTATTATTATTATTATTATTATTATTATTATTATTATTATTATTATTATTATTATTATTATTATTATTATTATTATTATTATTATTATTATTATTACTAAAGACATCACTACACAACGTGTACGAAATAGAACAAAGCACACCTTGTTCGTTTTGTGTTTTCTTCTTCTTTCGGTGTTATACATATTATCAATCTATATGACGATTTGAAAATTTTGACACTCATCGCCCTGCAACTGCGAAACCGGAAATCGGATCCGGATGAAATTTCACAGTAGGTTTTATTACACACACTTTTTCAGTTTAAATCTTCTAGTTGAATTAAACAGCAATACAGTATAGTCATTCATCCTACTAAGTCCGACTTTTGTGATACGCACTGTAGGTATTATTTTGGTAATCCAATGTGCTAAAGTTGCAAAAATAAGTTGCTCAAGCGGTAAACTGTGAGAGTACCTATGATTAATTTAACTTTCAATATCTTTAATAAAGTGATGAAAATCATCTCTTTGTTTTTTCGCGAGATGAAACTAATAACTTTCGTCGATTTAGGTGACGGGGTACAATATTGAACACACTTTACCCTATAACTCCAGAACAGAAAGTCGGTTCCGGATGAAATTCAGAAATTCCGTATGGGACCACTAGATTTTTATTTGAATCTAAGTTTGTGGAAATCGGTCAAACCATCGCTGAGAAAAGTGAGTGAGATCCATTTTGGAATATACGACCACTATTTCCGATGCTTCCAGAAGACCGGAAGCCAGGATAGCCGGAATCAATTTGTTTTGTTGCCAATTGATTTGTGTAGTTTTGGTACCAGTTTAGAATTTTTCATTATTTTACATACTTTACCCTATAACTCCGAGACCGGAAATCGGATACAAATGAAATTCAGGAATTTAGTATGAGACCGTATGATCTTTCATTTGAATCAAACTTTGTCAAAATCGGTTCAGCCATCTCTGAGAAAGCCTATTGAGATTATTTGAGACATAAATACACATACACATACACACACACACACACACACACACACACACACACACACACACACACACACACACACACACACACACACACACACAGAGACATTGCTCAACACGGTGAACTGTGTCGAATGGTATATGACACTTGTCCCTCCGGGCCAATTAGTACTAGTCGGATTGCAGAACCTTTATGTATGAAATAGGCAGAAATTGCAGTATTTTGACAATATCTCTTACAAAGCTTTCTACATCAGCTTACTGTTGATAAATTGAAAAGAAATGGTTTTCCCGACTGACCAACCTCTAAGATTTATTCATATCTTACCAATTGAAATCCCAAGTCGTCTTAGACCTTAACTATTTGTATTATTTGTCAACGATCTCTTCGGTAGACTTACCTCTTCTGAAGTTATGTAAGTATATTACCTAATAACTTAAAACATCATCTCAACCCTGGTAGACTACTGTGCTAGACAAATGGACATGGAGAGAATAATGTCATGGTACGACAGAAACGGTATAACAGTAAATGTAGAAAATCAATTGTGCCTCTGAAAACACGTGATATAATGTGAGTCTAAAAGTGCTACTCTGTGCCCCATGAAACAGTTACTTGTCAAAACTGAGGCCTTTGTGTGCCGCAACTGTGCAACTGTATGAAACGAAAGTGCCAATATTGCTCAATGCACCAACGTATTGTGTTAATGTGTGATTGGCACATTGTTCTAAGCGTCCTCCTCTTGATCCTCATTAGTATTGTGAGCATATCAAATTACGTTATAATAGATTTCAAACGAGTCTAATTCTTTCGAAATTGATTCTTCCCTCTCTGAGAAATTTTGTTGCATTGACAAACACTGGGATTTGTCAATTACGTCACATCTTACATTACATCTGTCGAACCTGAAAAGTTCGCCATAACCCATCCAAATTTGATTGACATTATTAGCTTTCACATAGGCCTAAGCTTATCGATTGTTATCATCGAGAAAATTCAGTCGATTAAAATATGTGGTTAGTCGGTTATATCACGTATACCATCATATTGCGGAACCATAAGTGACAACAATTTGATCTTCGAATATCATCCACAATTCAATGGATTAAAGCTTCGAGCCTAGGCTTGCTAAAATTAGTTCTGTCACCTCTGAGAAAATTGAACGATTGAAAAACAACTTATACCATTATATATTCGAAAACGGAAATGACTGACGCCGTTTGATCTTTGAACTTGACAAATAGTCTAATAGTGGCATCTAAATGAGCCTAAGCTTGTTAAAATCGGTTGTGCCATCTTTGAGAAAATTAGCATTAGCAGTATTAGAGACATCAGAACCACTTAAGCTTGCAAAATATTTTTCTGAAACAACTTACTTGGAATTAGAACGTAGTTTCACATTGTGTAAACTGTATTGATCCCTGCATGCTGACCAATACCGACACCGGCAACGTCCGAATGCAGATCTACTTGGGAAGGAAGGATTTATTTATTTATTTATTTATTTATTTATTTATTTGGGAGCAGGGAAAAGCCCGGTGGAGATGAAATTTGGCAATCTCTTCCTCCAGCAGGCATAAAACCTCCTCATTATTTGTATCAACAGATTACAATGATTCAAAAGATACATTTAAGCTCAACACTAGAATTGAAACTAACAGTTAAAACCAAATTTATAACACTACAACTAGTTGAAGACACCACGCATAACAAATTAGTAATAGTGCTCTTGCTAAAATGGTGAGAGAGGCGAGAAAAGTGGATAGATAAATGGTATACAAGGGTTGGCGGAGGGGATGCTAAACGAGCGCAAACGAACAACGGGGTTAGATTCAGCATGTAGATCAAAATGATGTTGGATGACAGAAAAAACGACGGGGTTAAAAACAGCATGTAGATCTAATTAGTAATCAAAAAGATGTAAGATGACAGAAAAAGGCCGGGTTAGAATCGGCATGTAGATCTAATTTATGATAAAACAAAATGAATGGTGGAAGACAGAAAAAAAGAAAAGAAAGACCGGCTTAATTTAGGCGAGCGAATTAGTTAGTTTACATGTGGTACAATATAAGACTTCGATATTAAACTGAATTACATTACAAATAGCTGTATAGTATTTGCTTGTAAAATTGCCCTAGCTCTACAACTAGATAGATAAGGAATCACGGAACAATCGCTTTATTGCATTTCGGGATAGATGAAAATCATAACCATCGGAGCAACTATTAAATAAACGACACATACTAGAAAAAGGCTCATTATACCCGTAGTCGGTTCTAGCAGCTGGAATTCTAAGAAACGGGTGTGAACGAAGACTGCGAAGAAGAATGTCGAAATTGACCAACCGTAAGAGATCAACACAATCGATACGCGGTTGTATTAAGTCCGCTATGAAAACGGCCTACATTTCTCCGAACAGACAGCAGATCCAAGTCAATAAGGCGGCAGCGATCCTCGTAGCTTGGAAGGTTAAATGGATCACTCCATGGTAGATTGCGAAGAGCGAATCTGATGAATTTACGTTGAATAGCTTCAACACGATCGATGTCAGTTTGGTAATGAGGTGACCAAACAATAGCTGCATATTCGAGGATTTGCCGGACCAGTGCACAATAAAGGGCTTTTAAGCAGTGTATGTTACGAAAACTTTTAGCAATTCGAAACATAAAACCTAAGAGTTTGGAAGCCATTGAAATTACGGTAATCGAAGTGGTTCTTGAAATCAAGTTTGCTGTCCAAGATTACTCCTAAGTCTTTTACAAACGATTCACGTTTGAAAATGCTTTGCGAGAGGTTGTAGTCATACAAAATTACTGAGCGCTTTTGGGAAAAGGACATGACATCATTTCGCGAAAGCATCAAGTTGAGCTTGTACAGGGTGATTTTTTAAGAGCTTGAGAACTTTTTTAAACAATAAAACGCATAAAATTTGCAAAATCTCATCGGTTCTTTATTTTAAACGGTACATGACATTTACTTTTGGAAGATAATTTCATTTAAATGTTGACCGCGGCTGCGTCTTAGGTGGTCCATTCGGAAAGTCCGCTTTTTTATCGACAAATTTTGTTCAGCGATGAGGCTCATTTCTGGTTGAATGGCTACGTAAATAAGCAAAATTGCCGCATTTGGAGTGAAGAGCAACCAGAAGCCGTTCAAGAACTGCCCATGCATCCCGAAAAATGCACTGTTTGGTGTGGTTTGTACGCTGGTGGAATCATTGGACCGTATTTTTTCAAAGATGCTGTTGGACGCAACGTTACAGTGAATGGCGATCGCTATCGTTCGATGCTAACAAACTTTTTGTTGCCAAAAATGGAAGAACTGAACTTGGTTGACATGTGGTTTCAACAAGATGGCGCTACATGCCACACAGCTCGCGATTCTATGGCCATTTTGAGGGAAAACTTCGGAGAACAATTCATCTCAAGAAATGGACCGGTAAGTTGGCCACCAAGATCATGCGATTTGACGCCTTTAGACTATTTTTTGTGGGGCTACGTCAAGTCTAAAGTCTACAGAAATAAGCCAGTAACTATTCCAGCTTTGGAAGACAACATTTCCGAAGAAATTCGGGCTATTCCGGCCGAAATGCTCGAAAAAGTTGCCCAAAATTGGACTTTCCGAATGGACCACCTAAGACGCAGCCGCGGTCAACATTTAAATGAAATTATCTTCCAAAAGTAAATGTCATGTACCAATCTAACGTTTAAAATAAAGAACCGATGAGATTTTGCAAATTTTATGCGTTTTATTGTTTAAAAAAGTTCTCAAGCTCTTAAAAAATCACCCTATAGAAAGCATGCGTCATCCAGACCATTTATCAAATGATATAGTTTGAAATTATCAGCGAATGATAGCTTAAAACATTTTACAGTGAAGTTGAGATCGTTAAGATAGAGTAAAAATATGAACGGTCCTAAATGACTTCCTTGAGGAACTCCAGAACTAACGGCAAATGGTGTTGTTATCCTGTTTCCTATTTTCACAGACATCTCACGACCAGTTAGATATGACTGCATCCATTCCAGTAGAGCACCATTAAAGTCAGGTGTGTCATGTTTGGCTATTGCTATTTGATGGTGTATTTTATCAAACGCTGCCGTGAAATCAGTGTAAATTGCGTCGACCTGTTTGCGTGATTGTAGGGATCGGATGATAAATGAAGTGAAGGATACTAAATTTGTAGATGTTGATCGTTTAGGCATAAATCCGTGTTGCGTTTCAGATATGCAGTCGTTGCAATTGTGGGATAAAAAGTCTAGAATAATTTTTTCAAATAACTTTGAGACAGCGCAAAGTGAAGCAATTCCGCGATAGTTAGTTATGTCGGATTTCTTGCCTATTTTAAACACTGGGAAGATATATGAAACTTGATCGCTGTTGAGGACGCTACTGAAGTGCCTTCGAAATAGATTACAGGTATCGACTAGGGTTGATGACTGAAGTTCACCGAGCGTCATATGAGTTGGCAATCCAATCCAAATGGCTAAATTGCTATCGCAAGTTGACAATAACGACTTCCAGTTAAACGAAAGCAGGAACTGATTCATAGCATTGAAGTTACCATTCTTGTTAGTTCAATCTCACGATCTCACTAGTATTCTGCTTGTAAACAACGCGAGATGACCCACAACTATTATAAAAATGAAATAAAATAAACACTCAAGGATAGTTTTTCTGCAGACCAATTTTAGATTTACAGCTTGGGCGGCTGCTCGGCCATCCATGGAAGTTGACCATCAATGTCAACTTCCTTCTCTGAGCAGCCTAGATAGCCGTGTAGTGTCGGTAGCGGTTTCCCAACTGGCTAAGAATAACGCTACGGTCCACCTGTACCGGTGGTATAAGTCCACCAAATAGGTAAGCCGTGTGGCATCCGGCGGAATTAATTTTCACCAGGAATTGATCCACTGGTTTCCTGTTCCATGTCGTAAAAGGCCACAAAAATAGGAACTGGAGTGTTAGTGTTTGTGTTTGGGTAGTGGACGCGAAACCGCTAACACTCTCCGAAAACTCGGTTTATCAGGTGAAAACAGTGCGTTGTGATATCATAGCAATGTTCTTCCTGTGTTCAAGGGTGATTTTTGCCCTACATTAGTGCAATTCTTTCATCAAAGTGGCTTCTATTAGCAGTATTTTTGGTGATAAGAATACCGAAAACCGCCTATTCTTATGGCCGCCGTACCTATGTTTTAGTTGATAGTGTGATCACTACAAGTGCACTTTGCAGTACCAGCTGGTGTCTGTGCGCGAAATGTATTATCGGTCACTCACCGGCAGCATCTATCGCACACTGCCAGTTTACAGGTTTGATATAAATTTCCAACACGATGGTAAGCGTCCTTATTCGTGTATTGCATGTTAACACATGGCATTTTTTTTTTGTTTTTCTTATTTCCTTCATTACACACTGGATAAGTCCGTTCGACTATTGTGGTGTGATTACAATATCAGTTGATATGCATACAGCATCTGTGTGGCTTATCTCGTCATTAGGATTTGCTGTTTTTTATATACAATTATATCTTCTGCGTTGATGGTACATCACAGAGCAAAAGTTTTGGGACATATGTGCGCAAGTTCGGTATCATTTGTCTGCTGGTTGTTCTTGTGTAGTACCATTCTTCCTCACACAATACTATCAATACTAGTATCATCTAGCGTTAACTGCTAGCATACAGGTTTGGAATAAAGCCTTAGCCTATTGATAAGAAATCTTCCCATTTCTCTCATTACACGATTTTACTAGCAAAACTAGTTGCATCCAAATGGATTCGTCTGTTACATAGTGTACCAATACACTGATTCTACATTAGGGTAGTTTTTCACTACAACCGTAAAGAACATTAGTAGTGAAATTTAATACTATTAAAGATTATATCAGCGACTTATCCCAAATCGCTGTATATCTCTCTTTTACTTTGAACCGCCATAGCGAGTAGTTGGTAATCCAAGCTATATTTTCTAAAAATTACCATTCCGTACCATCTGAAGATTTCTTTTTAATTCAAGATGGAAACGAAATCAGTCCTGGCCTTTGGAAATTCCGGCGCTACATCGCCTGCAAGTCGGAAACCCGAAAACTGCGAGTCTGACTCTCGGAGTGATCGGATCACGGCACCTGGCGATGCTAGTTCTGGAAATCCTTCAGGGAAACGTATGCCTAAGTCTCCAGCCATTCCGGATGGAAATCCGAATGCGAAGAAGACAAAAGGCAAAAGTTTCGAACGGAATCAAAACAAAAGACTCCGTAAGAAACCATCTGGGCATACAAAACCTCATTCCGAGGAAAATAAAGCCAGTTCAACAGAGCGTTTTCAGGTTCGTATGTTAAATGGATTGTTTACAACAGATCTGAAGGACAATCTGATGAGGATTTTAAATAATTTCCTCTTTACTACGCCTCCTACGTCTTTCATTCCGAGCTTCAATGGGTGCGGACTCAGGTTCGGGGTAGTCTGGTTTCATTCGGACAACAAAGACAGCTCGACCTGGCTCAGACAGAGGCTTGAAATGATAAACGAACAGGCGGGCGAAAATAGGTTCGTGATAGAACCTTACTGCCTGCATCAGAACAGGATTTCTTTCGTTATTCCATGGGATCCCGAGGAAAAATTGACGGCGAATGATGTTCTGAAGCGGATATATCTGCAAAACCCAGTTGTTCAGCAGTATTGACGGTGGCTCTCTAAATCTTCTTAACAAACAGAGATTAAAACTGAACTACGGTTTTCAGAAGAAAACAGATTGTTCAGCACCCTATGGGTGCAGAATTTACTTCTGGTTATATGTTTTTCTTTGTGCAGTCCAACAGAATGTTCAGGAAAATGATGATAATACATATCTTGCGGCAAGGCACAAATCTCCATACAACAAGGGGAACGTGCCATTCGAGCCAATCTGTTCTGATTCCTGATTCCTGATAGTTCAATCTCACGATCTCACTAGTATTCTGCTTGTAAACAACGCGAGATGACCCACAACTATTATAAAAATGAAATAAAATAAACACTCAAGGATAGTTTTTCTGCAGACCAATTTTAGATTTACAGCTTGAATCAAACGATTGACTGACTAAATTTCACACTTACACATTCCATTAAAATCTGATAACACCGACTATGATATGTAGATGGCGCTTCGATCGGTTGATATAGTTTAATTTTGGGCGGTAAATTTACATTGGTGACGTCGTTAAATTTTGAGTGGTAAATTCGCATTTCCGTCGCTTGTACATTTTGTTTCGCGAATCAACAATCGCTTAATTTTGGGCGTTAGATTCGTAATTTCCGTCGCTTGAACATTTTGTTTCGCGAATCGACCAATTATTTAGTATAAGTTATTTGATAAACATTGAAATTAGACATTCTTTAGGATGATATTTAGACACCAAATCGACACGAAATATATCAATTGCCCGAAAGTAGCTTTCAAACAAGTCTAAGCCTGTTGAATCAGGTTCAATATCTTTGAAAAGTGCACACACATTAGCAGTTCAAATTGAACTGCCGAGTTTAGCATTAAGCAGTTCAATTTGCACTGCTCTGCACTGATGAGTCAAAGACGAAATGTAAAAAATATTAAAAATGGTTATATGTCCTAGCACAAAATTTGACTAAGGAGTTAGTGCATCGGCCAAAAAAAAAGTCAAAAACGATTTCGTCGAGCTAAATCGAATGGTATATGACACAATGGGTCTCCGAAGCTCCATTCAGAAGTCTATTACTTCTCCATAGAGAAAGGCAAAAAGCAATGCGTTCTATGGGTTATATAACTTATACTACCATATCTCCGGGGCGAGAAGTCACAGCCATTTGATCTTCGAACTTGATCAATGTCCCAATAGTGGCTTTCAAACGAGCCTAAGTGTGTTGAAATCGTTTTAGCCATCTTTGAGAAAACTGAGAAAACAACGTGATTTTCGGTTACGTCACTTTTACCATCATACCACCGGAGCCAGAAGTCACAGCTATTTAATCTTCGAACTTGATCAATGTAGCTTTGAAACGAGTTTAATGTTGTTGGAATCGGTTCAGCCATCTCTCAGAAAATTGAGCGCGAAAAAAACAACGTGAATTTTCGGTTATGTCACTTATACCATCGCATCTTCGGAACCCGAAGTCACATCAATTTAATCTACAAACTAGATCAATGGAGAAATGGTAGCGCGAAAAAAAAACGTTTTGTCGGTTACGTCACTTATACCATTATATCTTCGGAACCAGAAGTCACAGCCATTTGATCTTCAAACGCGTTCAACGGTCCGACAGTAACTTTCAAATGAGCCTAAGTTTGTTAAAATCACTTCAACCATCTCTAAGAAAATTGAGCGGTAAAATATCTTCGAACACAAACAGACATGTTCCGATCTCGTTGAACTGAGCAAAAGAAGTCCTGGCATTACATTCCTTTTGTGGAATTTGGCCTTTCTGTTTCAACAGACTTCGCAGCCGATTCTTAGTGTACAGAATCATTGCATGGCTAGTACTATGGATCCTACTGACACTAAGAATCCTTCCAGGTCGGGGCTCGAACATACGACAACTGGCTTGTAAGACCAGCGTCCTATGCATTGAACCACCAACCCGGGTCGTTGAACTGAGTAGAATCATATATAACCCTATTGGTCTCCGAGCCTCTGTTCGAAAATGGGTTTTTACAGCAATTGTAATACCTTTCTATAGAGGAAGGCAAAAACGATCTGATCTATCTAGCAGGTACAGATTCTTCTTCAAAAGAACCACTGACAACAAAATAACATACAAATATTTCGGATTTACTATCCCTTGTTAATCAAGAGAATTTCTAACCCGAGAATCACATCAGGAATCGAACCCGATATCTTTACCTAGTCCTCCCCGCCGGACCAGTTCATTCTATACACATCAGCTACGATGCAGTAACGAGACTGTGGATGAGCAGAGCCAAGCCCAATTCCATCAACAACTGACGATCCCAATTAGCTTCCTGAATCTATTCCTCAAATTATTAATCAAACCTAGCGATCAAGACATATTAACTAAATGCTAAGGCTCTTCGGCCAGTCCTGTTCGCTTTCCAAATAGCTGCTTCGCGCACGAGTTCCAAACGTTTGTACACTGCTCATTATTTTCAACTCTCAAACAAACTAAAAATCCATCATCATCATACCGAACACAGTAACTTAATACGTCTCACAATAATATAAAAACAAAAAGAAAATACAGTCTTCGCAATACGAGAAAAATAGAAAATCTAAAAAAAATGAACTAACTAACTAGTAATTTTCTTACAAAACGGACTTTATGTGTGAAATACATAACTTTTTGAGCTCCCCCAATGTCGTTACGCGTTTGATTTCGGTTGGCATCAAATTGAAAAAAAACCTTATTCCCTTGTACAATAATGAGTTTTGCGAACTGGCTAACAGATGTTCTAACATCAGATGCGTTTCGAATATTGTACCTATGCAACTCAGTTCCTCTTTCAATTCGATCACACAAATATCGAGGCAGCATGTCGTTTAAGATCTTGAAAATAAATACCATAGTTAAGCAGTAAATTCTCTGTTACACTAAAAGCCATTGTAATGCACTCGGTAGCAAATCTGAGGAGGCATATCTACACACACTAAACTCAATTCAGTAATTTTTACATCTTTTGACGAGCTGATATATCAGTATAACGAGAATGTTCCGTAGTTCGGCTGTTCTAAACTCGTCGAAAGATGAAAAAATTACCGAATGAAGTTTAGTGTTTACTACATTTTAGAATTAATCGCATTATTTTACTTTGCCGTCGCTGTGTGTTATTAGCAAGAAACAGAATGGATGGAGAGAAGTCAATGTGTGGTGAAATGACTGTTTTATATAGTAGAATCCTACTATGGATCGGTAGGTCATTTCTCAAACGACACAATACACCGTACTTTTTGGCAATCTTCTTGATGACGTTATTAATATGCGATTTGAATGTTAACTTTCCATCAATTATGACTCCAAGATACTTCATTTCTCTAATGCAGTCAATAATTTCACCACCAATTTCAACATTGACTGTTTTATATAGTAGAATCCTACTATGGATCGGTAGGTCATTTCTCAAACGACACAATACACCGTACTTTTTGGCAATCTTCTTGATGACGTTATTAATATGCGATTTGAATGTTAACTTTCCATCAATTATGACCCCAAGATACTTCATTTCTCTAATGCGGTCAATAGTTTCACCGTCAATTTCAGCCGGTGCTAACAGAAGAAATAACCATATATTTTGTTTTCGCGACATTTAGTTTTAGTTGCTTAAATTTCAACCATCGAACCAGCGAACGGAGATCCTTATTAAACTGGACTACAGCTTCATTGAACTCTTCAGATGTAATGAACAGAAAAGTATCGTCAGCAAACAAATTTATATCACAATAACGTAAGACTCGCTTCATATCATTAATATACATAATAAATAGAATAGGACCTAATCACTGAGGCACACCAAGCGAATAAACGAGAGAACTAGACACTACAGTCTTTTGAGAACTATCACATAAACAGTTTTCAAACTTTCATGTGCCATTCCCTAGATGCCAAAACGCCGTAAAGTTTGCAACAATAAAGGTCTAGAAATTGTTTCAAAGGCTCGCTTCAGATCCAAGAAAACAACAAAAATATTCTCCTTAGCTTCGATTTTCTCTTTCCATTTTACCAACACTGGGTTCAAAGTGGTTTCGCAATAGTGACCTTTTCGATATCCCGATTGTTCCGGTATTAGCAAATTGTTAGAGTTCAAATAGTTAATCAGCTGATCTCTAACAAGTTCCACAATTTTTTCAGCATGTGCAACATATTAATTGGACGGCACTCCTCGGCTTTATCCGTTCCAGTAACCTTGGGGATAGAAACCACCAGAGATTCTGTCCAAATTTTTAGTACGTGCTCCGTGTACAACGATTTTTGTACCAAATTCAGTAGATCGTGTCCGATAACATAAAACCCTGTATCACTTTTCAGTTTACATTGTTTACAGTGCGAACAGAAGGGGACCCATATTACTGCCTTGCGGAACTCCTGATTTATTCGTAAACGGAGATGAAACTGAGGTTCCTAATTGTACATGTAGGACTCTACCACACAAATAGGAACTCAACCATTCAACGAACTTGTGTGATGCACCAAGTCGCATCAGTTTACATAATAGACCACCGAATTATATTATGCAAACTGATGCGACTTGGTGCATCACACAAGTTCGTTGAATGGTTGAGTTCCTATTTGTGTGGTAGAGTCCTAAATGTACAATTGGAAACCTCAGTTTCATCCGCGTTTACGAATAAATCAGGAGTTCCGCAAGGCAGTAATATGGGTCCCCTTCTGTTCGCACTGTTTTTCAACGATGCCGCTTTGCTGCTTGGTTATGGATGCAAGCTGATCTACGCCGACGATTTGAAGCTGTACTTTGTAATTCGTAATTATGAGGACTGCGTCCATCTTCAAGTACTGCTAGATGAATTTGTCGCATGATGTCGACGAAATCATCTTGTGATCAGCATTGCTAAATGTCAAGTAATTACATTTCATCGAATACTTCGTCCATTAATCTTCGACTACAAAATTGATGTACAAACACTTACAAGAGTTGACCGTGTTAACGACTTGGTGTTGAATTGGATGCAAAACTCACATTTAATCAGCATCGTTTTGCTTTAACACTCCAAATACCAAGCCTCAAAAAAGTTGGAACGGTAACTTTGAGCTGTCATAACGTTCGGCTGAAAAGTTCGTATCGTTTAATAGAAACACACATTTTTTTGCCAAAATTCGTTTTTATTATTCAACATAATTGCCATCAGAGGCGATACAGCGATTATAGCGATTTTCCAACTTTCCGATATAATTTTTGTAGTACGATTTGTCCTTTGCCTCAAAATAGGCCTCAGTTTCAGCGATTACCTCTTCATTGCTTCTAAATTTTTTACCATCGAGCATTCTCTTGAGGTCTGAGAACAAGAAAAAGTCACTGGGGCCAAATCTAGAGATTACGGTAAATGAGGAAGCAATTCGAAGCCCAATTCGTTCAATTACAACATGGTTTTCATCGACTTGTGACACAGTGCATTGTCTTGATGAAACAAAACTTTTTTCTTCTTCAAATGAGGCCGTTTTTTTTAAATTTCGTCCTTCAAACGCTCTAATTACGCTATATAATAGTCACTGTTGCTGGTTTCTCCCTTTTCAAGGCAGTCGATGAAAATTATACCATGCAAATCCCAAAATACAGACGCCATAACCTTACCGGCCGATTGTTGAGTCTTTCCACGCTTTGGGTTCGGTTCATCACGTGCAGTCCACTCAGCTGATTGTCGATTGGACTCCGGAGTGAAGTGATGGAGCCATGTTTCGTCCATTGTTATATATCGACGAAAAAAATCGGTTTTATTTCGATATAACAGTTCAGAAACATCAATTCGTTGTTGTTTCTGATCGATTGTGAGCTCACGCGGCACCCATTTTGCACAAAGCTTTCTCATATTCAAATATTCGTGAATAATACGTTCCTTTGATATATTTAGGGTGTCAGCTATCTCGATCAACTTCACTTTACGGTCATTGAAAATCATTTTGTGGATTTTTTTCACGTTTTCATCGGTAACAGCCTCTTTTGGACGTCCACTGCGTTCATCGTCTTCGGTGCTCATATGACCAGTACGAAATTTTGCAAACTACTTACGAATTGTTGCTTCGCCCTGTGCAGAGTCTGGATAACACTCATCAAGCCATTTTTTGGTATCGGCGGCACTTTTTTTCATCAAAAAGTAGTGTTTCGTCAACACACGAAATTCTTTTTGTTCCATTTTTTCACAATAACAAAAGTAGCTTCACTCAAAATGCAATATCTCACAAACTAATAATCAGACAGCTGTCAAATTTATACACGTATCTTTTGAAGGTTGGTATTAACTGAAAATGGTATGGATTTATTTCTAGTGGCTCTCATAGAAAGGATACGAACTGTTAGTTCAGCTGGTTTTCAACGAATCTCAATAAATTTTACACCATCGAATTTTGTAAAGTTCGTAGATTGATTCCAAAACTTTGTAGCAGACGATTGGTAAAGGAAAACCAATGAAAATTTGATTTTTCCAGTTCCAAGTTTTTTTCACGCGCCCAATATGCCCTATCTGCTTTCCATTTTCTTTCCTTTGGCATAAACGTCGCATAGAAAATTTTGAATACTTCAACTTTATCGAGTCATAACTTTGTTGTTAGTCAACCGATCTTTAAAATTTGTTTACATTGGAAAGGTTCTACTTCCACAAATAAAATGCACTGAAAAAACCTAAAAATAGTGTTTGCTACCCAAAAGTTATAATGAAAACTGTAGACTTTTTACAATGATCGTAGATATCTCGAAATTCAAAGCGATGGCCTATATATTTTTACACATCATTCAATTGCTAGTGATACCAGCAACAATTTTCGCTCAACTACCATTCCTGCACAATCAAAAGAAAACATTGAACAACCGATAAATTTATAAATTTATATATGAATTTTTCATTTTTTTTCACATGTTTGTATATAACTCAAAAATTAAAGCGATGACATGTACATTTTGTCGTGAATACGACTTACTTTACTATGGGGTGCCTTTTCAAAATTAGCCATATGGAAGAATAGGCAGAACTTAACCGTGAATATCTCGACTTGTATTAATGACAGCAACATAATTCTCACACTATTTCATCAAAAATATTATCAGGAATTTAGGATAATATTATGAAAAGTGTGAGATAACCACAAACAACTCAAAAATTAAGATTTCTCAAAAATTGTAAATAACGCGGAAAACTCTTTACTTTCGCCTGGGTTTTTCGCGCAAGGACGACGATTTTGAAGTAGTCAGGCACATATCTTCAACTGACTGTGTGTAAAAGGGGAACCGTGGTCGAAAATCGAACATTTATTCTTGTGCGTTGGATGGAAGCAGGCGTGCGTGGTTAAAAACCTCTAACGCTCAGGTCGCAACTCCCATTTGGACTTCAGTCGTCCAGTTGAGTCCAATAATGAGAGCAGACCTTTTGCGTGGTATAAAGCCTCAAACGCTTAGGTCGTGCTTTCATTTGAACTTCAATCGTCAGGTGGAGCAGTCGTCAATGCTTTCATTTCGACTTCGGTCGTCAGGTGGAGCTGTCGTCAATAATGATAGCAGATCTTTTGCGTGGTATCAAACCTCAAACGCTCAGATCATGCTCTCATTTGGACTTCGGTCGTCAGATGGAGCTGTCGTCAATAATGGGAGCAGACCTTTTGCGTAGTATAAAGCCTCAAACGCTTAGGTCGTGCTCTCATTTGGACTTCAATCGTCGAGAGCAGCAGTCGTCAATGCTTTCATTTGGACTTCGGTCGTCAGGTGGAGCAGTCGTCAATAATGAGAGCAGACCTTTTGCGTGGTATCAAACCTCAAACGCTCAGGTCATGCTCTCATTTGAACTTCAGTCGTCAGCAGTTGGTAATAAAATCAGACCTTTTGCGTGGTATAGAGCCTCAAACGCTTAGGTCGTGCTTTCATTTGGACTTTTGATAGTATTTTTTACTAAAATATTGAAATGCGAAATGAAATAACCGACATCAAGTTTCTCTAAGGTGCCATTTAGAACCATAATTTTATACCCAAAGAATTATACGAAATTTTACTTCACTCTACTGTATATGGCCCATTTTCAACCAGTTGTAGTTCGTAGTAAAATTCCTGCTTGATTTTTGTTTTACAAGCAATTAAGAAAAAAAACATATATCTTAAATTTTCCGCTATCCTAAACGACATCAATTATAATCGATGGAATACTTAGAATTATTTCGGAATGTATAAAATTCGAAAATTATTTGAATTTTCTATTATTAAAAAATTCAAAAAACGTAGAATTCTGAATTTAGCACAAAAAATCACACGAAATTAAGTAAAACTTGTTTTTATTCACCTAACTAGTTGTGTAATGATGCCTTTCTCATATCTCTCTTATTCTCATATAAAAAATTTATTCTTCAAACAGGTTTGTTTGATTTTTGAAAAACATGAAAGCTAGTGCATGAATTAGTGTAACCTACAAAATAAAACAGTTCTCAAATCAGATAGGCCATCTTTCTCAGTGAAGTGAGTTCCACTATTTCAGGTACTTAATTAATTAATTTAACACTTTAGAAGACAAAAATACCTTATTTTCATATATAGCTAATAAATGACTTACATGATACGAATATTTTTCAATGAAAAATCCCAATGTTTGAACATAATTTAAAAATTTTTCAAAAAATATCTCCTCTCAGTTTTTTTTATAAACATGCTCGAAAATATTTTCTGTCAAACACAAGAAACGGATTTTTTTTCGTTTGCCTCAATGTGAGATACAGCAGATTAAAAATAACCTGTTTCTGAACTAGTTTTGCTCATAACTTCGGTTCAGAAAACGCTACCTGAATACGCCAGTCATTAAAAAATTGGTTTTAACAAACTCTAAAAGATGTTCAAAGATACCTATAAGAAAAGAAAAAAATATAAATGCTAGAGCAAAAAATCTGATTTTTTGAGGAACACCTTAAGTTGTTCTTTAAAAATAGCTGTAACACTAAAACCGTTGCAGATACTACTATGGTGTCCTAAGCAAAGCTGCTCGATATAAGTTTATCTACAATTTAGCCGAAGAATGCAGTTCTCTATCTCAATACATCCGGAAAATAAGTTTTGGATCACCTTAATAATAAGAGCCACCCTAATACATGTACATCGACATATGGCTTAGCTTCACTGATCATTTGTTTTGAAGACATCATAGCTCTAAAGTATAAGGTTAAGTGACAAATGTTTTTGTCCCCCTAAATTGTGGATCCGGACCACTGTGCAATGCAATTTAACTCGGAAGTTTTAAAACTCCCGATCTTTTACCTATTCTACTGCAAACCTACAACAAAATCAGAATTTTAGTAGTTATCAATTGCGTCTGGGTTGTGCATAAAAATTGTTTTGATCGTTTGTCCAAAACGAAAATATAACTATTTTTAGAGTTTTAGGTTATATACTAAAATTTTCAGTGAAATCCAAGTTTCAGTTTTTTTTTTGTAAATTTTGTATATAATAAATTTCCAACTAAAATAATAAAAAAAAATATGTCACATAATTTTAAAGTTTTGATTTGATTTTGTTTGGCAAAATTTTCCCAATAATAGAAATTCTCTGTCTTTGTACCGAATTTCTTGAGCTTCTTTGAACGGATATTTAATATTGGTCATCAATACATTGTTTCTGGTAATAATTCCAATATTTTGAATCAAAAAAATGTACATGTCATTGCTTTAATTTTTGAGTTATATACAAACATGTGAAAAAAAGGGAAAATTTATATATATTTTTAAATTCATCGGTTGTTTAATGTTTTCTTTTGATTGTGCAGGAATGGTAGTTGAGCAAAAATTGTAGCTGGTATCACTAACAATTGAATGATGTGTAAAAATATATAGGTCATCGCTTTGAATTTCGAGATATTTACGATCATTGTAAAAAGTCTCATCTCTTCTTAGGTCATCTATCTACAGTTTTCATTATGACTTTGGGTAGCAAACCCTATTTTTGGTTTTTTTTTCAGTGCATTTTATTTGTGGAAGTAGTTCCAATGGTGAACAAATTTTGAAGATCGGTTGACTAACAACAAAGTTATGACTCGGTAAAGTTGAGGTTCTCAATATCCGATTCGCGATGCAGGTGCCGCATGAATGCAGATAGGGCACATTTTGAGCTTGAAAAAAAAAACTTAGAACGGGAAAAATCAGATTTTCATTAGTTTTTCCTAAACGATCCCTAATAATGATATACTTAAAATAATCTAAAAACTTCACAAAATTCGAGGGTGTAAAATTTATCTTAATTGGTCAAGTAACAACTGAGCTATGATAGCTCAAAGTTACCGTTCCAACTTTTTTTGAGGCTTGGTGCTCCGCGTAACTTTTTTAGGCTTGGTATTAGGAGTGTTAATATCTAAGGCAACGAAACAACTCGGATTCGTAGCTAAAATCAGCAGAGATTTCAAGGATCCACATTGTTTGAAGGCGTTATACTGTTCCTTAGTGCGACCATTGCTGGAAAATGCCAGTTTGGTATGGACATCAACTTGTTTGGAACTTGCGGATTGAGCGTGTTCAGAAAAGATTTATTAGGCTTGCGCTAAGAGACCTTCCCTGGCGAAATCCCTTGGATCTGCCACCGTACCCAGATCGATGTCGCCTGTTAGGTCTTGACACCCTGGAACGACGAAGAAAGATTCAACAAGCTGCGTTTGAGGCGAAGATTATCAACGGCGAAATCGACTCTCCAAAGATCCTGTCTCTCATCGACTTTCGGGTTTCACAACGAACTGTACGATCAACAGGTTTGCTACAACGAAGATTCCATCGGACGAACCTATTGCAGCGTGTGTTCGAACTTTCTCCCTAGTTGAAAATTTATTCGATTTTGGTGAATCATCGCATAAGTTTGTTCAGAAAGTGTCGCAATCCTCGATTTTATAACTTGACCTTATATTCATTAAGACTTTTATTGTCAGATGGAACAAGCAAACAAATAAACAAAATACCAGTCGATATTCACAAATTAAAACAAATAGTTTTAAATTGTTCAAAAGTGATTGGTTGAATTTCATCAAGTCTACAATAGTTAACGGGCAAAATTTCGATTCTATAAATGAGCCAAACAAGTCATGATTAGGTTACGTTGAGATATATTCATACTAAAGGTAACGTTGATGTTTCCCAAATGAAAAGCGTAGCCGTGCTTAGTCTCTGATGATGTCAATTTTTTTTTTCATTACCATTATGTTATCAATTTGACAGACGCCGGTGGGTAAAACAACACAATTATGAAATGAAAATGCCAGGATCAAGTAAACATTTTTAGTAGTTCTTGTTTTTCAATGTCTGCTTTTTGCCTTACCGTTAATCTATTAAGCAATTCATTACATCACTCGAGACATATGGTTCAAAGTGATATACGGGTAAGAAATTGGAGATACGAGCTTTTAAAGAAATACATTCCTCAAGTAATGTATTTTAAGGCCATGCTTAATTTTCATGAGAGAAGACTTATTGCTCATGGTTTCATGAGAAGTTCAAATTATTGGTTTCATGATTTTCTGATCATAAGAACGGCTTCATGGTTTCATGATTTTCTGATCATATATAACGGCTTTCTTTCCGTGTTGTTCGTCGGCTGTGTTATTTCAACAGGTTCACCTACCAATTCGATAATTTGATTGAACTGTTGAACATTATTTATGAACTTTCTTGATATGATTTGATATGTATGCTCTTCTATACCGCTAAAACATATGGTTTTCGATGCACTATGTGTTGGTTTGATAAGCTTTTAGAGAATTTTCCATAACTCTCTGCTTTTTTGTTGATTTTGATCGATTTTCCTCTGTATATATTAATGTTCTTCTGGTTCCGTGAATAAATTTTTCGTGCTTGTGTATATCTACTCCAGTGACTATCATTGTTAGTTGTACAGAATCGCTTGTACTGTTTATCCCTCTCCCGTTTTAATCGTAAGAGATCTATTGAGTACCAACTTCTTGAGCTGCTCCAACCAACGTACAGAAACTGGCGGTCGCTTAAACTTGCAGAGTGGTATACAACTCCATAATTTTCCATCTGTATGCCTCTTTCAACATCATAAGAGGAATATCGATCACTCATCCCAACTATTTTCAGTTTTGGTTTCCCAGGCTTGAGTAAAACGGCATTTTATACAGTACCAAAATTGCTCTCAATGTTTTCTTTCACTGATTGAATATCCTCTCCTGCCTTACACTCAACAATAATCGAGCACCATTTTTGGAATTAGTAATTGTATGTTGTCTTGGATCCAATTTACCCTTCAAAAACTGTCTCGTGTCATCATTCGTTTGCAAAGACTCAACAGGTTTAATAATAATAACTGCCTTTTTTTTCGCCTCGAACAGTTATCGGGCGCGGTTCGCTTTTTCGAGCGCTCCGCAAGTAATAATTTATTTATTTTATTTTTCGCACGCTTGCGCTTCGTGAAATCTTGCTCTAACATTGACGACCGCTTCCCATGGAAGTGCGAACATTGCGACAAGGCTTATCACGCCGCTTACATTGGAGTACAACGACATCAGGAACATTTAATCTTGGCATTTATGGTGCCAGTGTGTGCTGACTGCCAGCATTTAATAAGAACAGGAACAGTGACCCTGAAGCTGCTACACCAACAGGAGCAGCTTTTAAAGTATAAAAAACACAAACGGAGGCGTTCCACTGGACCGCATCAGACGTCAAAAGTAACTAATTTGAAATTTTCGATAGTGTCGAGCGCTTAGTGATTGACGTAAAGCAGTCATTACTTAATATCAACAAAAATGACAATAGCATTTGCGGCAATCTAGGTCAGCGTATACAGTCATGCGAGGCCTCTCTGCATACAGCCATAAGCGACGTCTGCAAATCGAACAAATCCAGCAACAAAATTATGAATGAAATGAGTGAGCGTCTTTCTCGCCTAGAAAAAGAATTTATGCTTCCTTCGAAAATTGTCGAAACCCCCACTGCTGCATTCAATCCTATCTTGGAAGAATTGAGAGATGAAGTCAAATCAATCTCGACGTCAATCTCGATTATCGTCGCTAAAGACGTGGAAAACACTCAGTCTAAAACTCTAGCTTAAAAATTGGAAGCAAACAAACCACTAAGACCAATAGAAAAAAACACACCTGCAACGAGCATGGCTGGCGCTTCATCGGAAATAAAAAAAAATCTGGAAGAGTGATTGGAGTAAATACGACCGTAAACAGCGCCATCGCCGGCTTCAGGAGAAACAGAGTTAAACAAATGACAACGTCAACTTCAAGACAAACTATTATAGCAAAAGTAACAAAACCAAAAGGGCGGGTGGGTAATGTCACAGATATAACTGGAGGACATGAATACGACTAAAACTGACATGTTTCTTTCTCACTTCCGGATAAAGATAATCATTCGTAAAAGATTGTTTATATTTTGCAACTTTCATTGCTTCGCTTCCGGAATTTTAACGATGCATCATACTACAGTACGAATAATTGACTACAAACACATTCTACCATACAATTAAATAACACGGGAAAAATACAGTTTTGTAGATTTAGATACTAGTAGAAATAAACTTTTAAAAATCCTTTGGAAATATTTAAGTAGTTCTAAAAAAAACCGCTTTGCGTAGTTTGTCCAATGTTTATAACTGGTAAAATTTAAGAACTGATATAGAAATCTGGGACACGCTTCAAATTCAACTGCAAATTTTCGGAATCTAGATCATAAACTCAGGTCAAAAATTTAGTTCTAAGAAAAAATAACTGTAGATATTTTTAGAATTTTCCAAATTGCGTAATAGAACTTAATTCTGAACTTTAACATCAAGTCTTAATATAGGAACTGAATTCAGTTCCATCATCTAGTTCCAGAAATCATGTTAACAATTTAGTTCCTACATGTAGGTTTTGAATTCTGGAAACAAATGCTGAAACTGATTTGATGAATTAAATTTTGAAACATAATTCAGGAATTAAACTCTGGTTTTGAATTCAGTTTTTATATAAAGGTTCGGTGACCTAATATTTAGTGTCAGAATACAGATCTAAAATTCATATCCTGAATTTTGTTCATGAATTCTGATGATAAAATCCTAAATGATATCTCTGGATTCGAATCCCTGAATAAGGAACTAAATTTCAAACCAGTTTTAAAATCCAGAAACAGGATTCAGTTCTAGTCATAGTTTTAAATTCTGAACCAGTAATCTGGAACTAAATTTTGAAATAGAAGTATGAAACTAAATTCGGAACTTAACACTAACTTCAGAATTCAGGTGGACCAGAATTTAGGTTCTGAGATTAGTTCTTGAATTTAACTTAAAATTCAGTTCTCTGCTACTGCTAGCCACGACGTCCGAATGCGAATCGGTCAAGATTTGCCTATTACACTCGGCCAGTAGAACATTGGAACTGAAGGTTAAACAATGCAGTCGTGAACGGAATATCTTGGGGTTTTCCCTTACTGTGTTAAGCGAAGCTCTGGCACAGTGGACGACTTCTTTCTTCGCAACTCGTCCGATTTAAATGATTGCAACATTTAACAAAATCCTTACATGGTTCGCTATAGGCGATTATAAGTCAAAATATTTGGTTTCTTCTAGTTGTTGTACGGTTGGTGCTGGAGGTGGAGTGTTCGTTACTCTAATTGATAATGGTTAGAGTAGCACAAATCAATCTCCAGCATAAACGTACAGTAACTATGAATCTATCCAGACTTCTGCAAGAAGGTAAAGCTTCTATAGCTTTGGTTCAAAAACCATATTTCCAAAGGAAAAATTTCTACGTTGGAAAATTGTTAAACCCAGTCTTTGTTGCCTTCAACAAGAACGGTATGACTAATCCACGTGAAATGCCTCGAGCATGCATACTTGCAAATAGTGCTCTCGATGTTTCTCTCATATCGGAGCTCATGACTCGGGATATTTGTGCTGTCACAGTTGGTATGACTATTGATGGCATAGACAGGAAATATGTCTATTGTTCGGCATATTTACCGCATAACCAACCTTCGCCAAGCGATGACTTCAAAAAGGTTGTATCATACCGCTGCAAAAGTGATGCATTTATGTCACTGCCGCTTGTAATCGGCAGTGACATAAATGCTCACCATATCATTTGGGGCAGCACAGATATAAATTCGAGAAGTTCTGATATGATGGAATTTGTGAGCAGTACAAACCTGCACATAATCAATGCAGGAAACCGTCGAACTTTTGAGAGATCTGGAAGAGAGGCGGTTTTGGAAGTAACTCTCTGCTCTGATAGAATTGCGCATGAGTTGGTGAATTGGCTCGTCTCCGATGAGCTCGAACCTTCGTTGTCTGATCATACATACATCTTCTTTGATCATTCAAACATTAAATTTGATATTATCACATATCGTAATCCCAAATCTACAAACCTCTATGAAGAGGGCTTGGCGACTAGATTTTACGGGTACCAATCAACAATTGAAAACCCAATTGATTTGGAGAATGTTGTCGACGAGACAAACTCACTCATAGTTGCAGCATATGAAGATTGTGTAGATTTGCGAGCTACTAGAGGAACTCCTTGGTGGAATGCTGAACTTGCTAGACTAAGGAAACTATGCAGAAGAGTTTGAAACCACTGACGCAGAGATTGGTCGGGGGCATTATTGTCAGCTCGAAGGGCTTACAAAATGCTTTTCGATCGTCTGAGCGAAGTGGTTGGAAAAGCCTTTGCAGAAACGTCTCTAATCTCAACGAGGCTAGCAGATTAAATAAGTTACTTTCGAAGCCTAAGGGCTTTAATGTCAGTTTCTTAAGAACTTCAGATGGTGAGAACTTGTCTGATGAAGGTGATGTACTTCACTATCTTTTTAACACTCACTCCACACATGTATGGAGCCATCACCGATTTCCGCAACGACGCTACGCTAAATCCGGCCAAAAGAGTGGAGTTGTGCTATGCTTTTTATATAAAGGCAGCAGTCTCTTCTGGAGACACTCAAATCAATAGATTTCTGCATTTATAGTTCGGTTTTGTTTTTCTTGATTAGATAAATCACTTTCTGGTCCAGTTTCGGGCTGGAAGAACCGAGTTTTCTGCCTCTTCCTTCCATCCAAAGAATAGTGCTCCCCCAAACTTATTAATGATGGTTTTAACACTAGCTTGACACTAGCCAATTTTCGCATAGTAATATTCTTCTCACTTAGCCATGTACCCAGAACTTCAATTTTCACTTCCTTTTCAATACGCAACATTTTGAAAAACGCAGAATTTCAATCGCTCAAACAAGTAAACAAACGAAAGCTGATAGCCAAACGCACAGCATGCTGTGATCTGAGCATAAAAACCATCACAAATACATGCGTACAACACAAATGTATATTAATAGCTTATTTTCGATACACTCCTTATACTGAACTTGTCAGTAAACAAAATATATACCGAGATCAGAAAAACCATTTGCCGACATTTCAAACAGTGTGTTATCTTCTACTGAAATTCGGTGATGTACTTATCATCTAATGTCTCTTTTCGATTTTGCAAAGGATCACGTCGCCATTGCTCGCGGAACTGGAAAACATATAAATTGTATAAAGGAAAAAGATTTGTATATTTTGTGAACAGATAAGTGAAATCAAAAACTATCTACTTTGCATATATACCTACTTATGAATATCCGCTTATTTCCAGGTAGATACACTGAGGAGCACTAGAAACAATTGTCTTTAGTCATGATGTTTTCTTTTCGTGTTTGCGTTTTTTGACGTAGGGCTACGTCTTTCTTTTCTATGCTCTTTGAGTATTTTCTTTAATTCTCTCCTCTTTGAGTATTTTCTTTAATTCTTTCACGAAACGAATGGAAAAAGATGAAAGATTGTTGTTTATACAACGTTTATCACGAAAACATTGTTTGAATAGTGAAAAAATAGGTCCAAACACGAATCATTAAAATTAACCGAATCTATAAATAGACGCTGTTGCACGTTAGTTAGCTTCAGTCTATGATAATCCATGAACGGAGACACATCGGAGGAACAAGCTGCCATCTACGCCAAGACAGTTAACTATACCCGGCATTATCCAACTGGTGCTTCAGTCAATGGTGAATATGAAGTTCCGTTTTTCAAGCCTAAACTAGTAACTAGTTCTTCTGTGAACATATCTGCTGTTGGAGCTGTCGAACAAATCATCTTGCTGGTGGTCGTTAGCATTGAAGAAAAAGACTACGAAAAGTGTACAACCATGGGTAACATTATGCAAAATCAACCGTTCTAGTGGCTCTAAATGTTATTTAAAGAACTATTAAGATTGCTCCATCGCAAATCGACGGTAAAAATTATCAGTTTGGTGCAAATCTTGAATAATTCTATAAGCTTTGTGAATTTTTCGCTATGCGAAATTTATACCACACGAACGTTGCTGCATCGCGTTCCAGAAAAATATTCCAAACAGTGTTTAATATCGTAGAGAATGAATGAAATCCCGTACAACATTTTGATAGTTTCTTTCACTGAAATATTGAGATAAATGACATATTGAAATACATGAGCAATTGCGTCATCATCCAGTTGCTGGTCGTTCGCATTCGAGAGAAATATACTTATGTAATTTGGTCAATTAAAGTATATTTAAAAACGATCACAATTCATTTGATTTTTTACAACTTAACTCTCGAATCGAACTGACTACCTTGTCTTACCTGAATGTTCGTTAGACCTGATCTGGTTATTCTGTCCGAACATGTCGAGGTCGCCAATGCGGCATGTGATTAAAACTATGGCTCCAATGTTAAATACTCTAGTCCTTTTTGTAATGGTTTCTAGATGCTCTAGCTGATGACGGTTCCCAGACAACCCGAAATCGGATAAGGTTGTTTAAATTGTTTCGTTTAAAATGCAATTCTAAATCTCTGTCGTATAACTGTGGGATGAAAGTATTTTTTTTTTTGTCGCATACAATGCTACATATAATACTTGTTACGATGAATCATACAGCATCGTAAAAACATACGCGTACAGTCTTAATATGTATGAATGAATTCATAAATAAATCTATGCAGTGATGGTTATATGGAATATCGCATAGTTGATTGCGTTACATCGCATTGAGCACGAAATTATTCGCATAAGACAATTGTTAGAAACATCGATATGACGAAAGTTATGATAATAAATAAATAATGGCGGGAGATATCAATCATATCAATTTACTCACGATCATTTGGACATTTTACAAGAGAATTTACGCTGGTTAAAGTATTAAAATGCGCCAGTATTTGAATAAAACACGTCTTATTAAAATTCGAAAAAGTGGTACATATAGTCGGATACTACAGCGATATAGAAAAAAGTGGCAGCTTGTTACATTACCAAATGAAAATGTAGAGCGATTAACACGTCAAGATGAAATCATTTCTGGTCAAGGGCTTACTACTGAATCGGTTAGATCAATGCCTATTGGTGATAATTATCGAACGCATCCAGAACAAGTTGAACACAATAATTGTACTATGTTAATATATCAGGGTTAACCGATTATTCTATAATTCAAATCATTTCAGCTGGAAGTGCCAATCTAGTTGCAGATATTCGGATCTGGTCTACTGAGTTTCATATCACTCAGACTGCTTTGAAATCTTTAGTAGGAATCCTCAACTCCCATTTAAGTTTAAATCTACCAAGTGATGCTCGTTCTATTATGAGAACTCCGAGGCATATAGATATCATAGAAATGTCGGGCAATGGCCAATATTGGCACCATGGGTTCGAAAAGTGCTTGCGTAAAGCATTAGACAAGCTTGACCGACCAACATCGATATCAATAAATATTAATATTGACGGTTTACCAGTTCACAAAAGTAGTAACAAAAGCTTCTGGCCTATTCTTTGTAATATTCACGAGTTTTCTGAATTACCCCCAATGGCAATAGGTATATACTATGGCATCAGCAAACCCAAGAATGCTGTTGAGTTTCTTAATCCGTTTATTGATGAGCTTCTTCCTATTCTCGAACGAGGTTTAACAGTAAACGGTTATAACGTTGATGTCAGAGTTCGTTGTTTCATTTGTGACTCGCCTGCTCGCTCTTTTATCAAAGGTGTGATCAATTTTAACGGTAAACATGGCTGTCTGAAATGTACAACAAAAGGGAAATATTGTTATACAGCTGGAACAGTTATATACCCAGAAACTAATTGCCCACTGCGAACCAATGAAAAATTTCGCAACAGAGAATATTTCGAACATCAACGCTGTGAGACACCATTAATCCGATTACCAATAGATACGATAGAAGATGTCATAGTTTCCGATGCACTTCATTTATTAGAATTAGGAGTAATGCGGAAATTACTGAATGGATGGCGAACAGGCTCAATGACAAAACGCGCTAAATGGAGTACCATAGAAAAAAATGAAATATCAGATTTTATAGTGAAAATACGTTTTCCACGTGAAATTCACCGTAGAATGCGATCGTTGGAATTTGCATCTCTTTGGAAAGGTTTAGAATACCGTAATTTTTTAAACTATGTTGGCTTGGTTGTACTAAAAGATTATTTGACAGAAAAATATTATGAACATTTTCTCATGTTGTTTTGTGCAGTAAGAATTTGTTCGGCTAAGCAGTACGGAATTTTACTTCCAGTTGCCAGAGACTTGTTTATTGATTTCATAAACAACTACAAAAATCTTTATGGCGTAGAATATCTAACAAGCAATGTACATAATTTATGTCATGTAGTAGATGAAGTTGCCAAGTTTGGACCCTTATCAACTCTAACCGCTTATCCGTTCGAAAACTATCTTCATTCAATAAAAAAAATGATTCATGCAGGACCTTTACCTTTAAAACGAATTGCGAATCGATTAACAGAGGTAATAGATACTGCGGAATCGATAAACATCAAAGAATCACAACAGAGAAAATCTGATTACATAGTAGAGAAGGGTGCATCGAATGGTAAAATCACTCTAACTAACTACAGTTTGAGTACAAACTTTGAGGATAAATGGGTTTTGCTGAAAGACTGTTCGATAGTTTGTTTAGAGAACGTCACAAACGTAAATTTGGTTTGGAAAATGGAAGGCCGTTCAATTCTGAATAAAATTGAATTTTTTGATAAACCGTTTAAATCATCACATATTCACATATATGTAGCAAAAGAAGATTGTCTTTTTTCAAAGAAAACAATGTACGACTTCAGTTTTATAATGTGCAAACTTGTTGTTATTAAACGAAAAAGGGAAACTGTTTTCGTCCCATTGATTCATACATTTGAACAGTAAAGTTTTGAAATTTTATTTTAAGTCTTTCTTTGTACACGAATTCAATCGATTTAGTAATAAAATAAATCAAGGACAATATCAATGTTTTCATGATTCACTTATGTTATCCTCTCAGAAAATCCAAAATTATTAGCAATCATCTACACTTATTAACACTTCCACTTCAGGTTGCAACTCGGTTTGATTAGGATCAGATGCGGTATTATATATCAGCTCATCGCTGAAGTCATCGTCATCATCGTGACCATCAATCTCAACAGAGTTGCTGCAAGCCTCATCCTTCTTCTTTTTTGTAAGACGACACGTGGACTTGCGTAACTGCTTACTGGAACATCTGGATTTTGAATAACGAAATAGTCGATTTTTGCAAAATGTCTCCAATTTTATACTGGTATATGTCGGATCACCAACGCTGACTATGGCGAGAAGAAGTTGCAAAACATTAGCGAATTCGCGGAATCCACGCTTTGATTTGGTTCCTCTACTAATACCAGTCCAAGTGAAAGCATTCCAAAATGCTCGAGTGAATAGACAATCAACTATCAAATAGCATGCAGAGTCTCCTTTACTGTAGTATGCAACTGGTACAATTATTTTGGAGAAATATTTGATCTAAAAAAAAAACTTGTTTGTTAACTGACATTGATAGTGATTTTGATTTGATTTGTAGAAGCATTGATCTATTACATACTCAATTGTTTTAATGCGCCTCAACTATACATACACATTTACATACTTGCTTCAATACATACACACAAACATGCAGTCCTTCATGGTAGATAAAATACTCACGTATTCCTCACGCACTTGTTTGCTGGCCAACTTTTTATTGAAATTTATAAGATCATCCTCATCATCAATGAGTTTATGCTCCTCTGCTATATTCACTTCACATAATACGTGTGATGCTACTTTCCTTTCCATATCGAGTATTGTCGCGAATCGTTGGAAGCTTTTTTCCAAACAATCTTCAACAGCAAGTCTAATTGAGACAGTAATGTCACTTTTCAATTGAGTCATTTCATTTCGCATGGCTGTTACTTCAGTTTTTAGAATAGTCAACGTCTCTCGTAATGTTACCTCGCTCTTCAGTGGTACCATCGTGATAGCATCCGAAAAATCTGAAATGGCTATGAGGTTAATTCAAAAACACCAATGTATTTTTAAAATTTGGGTCTAATCAAACCTGATTCTCTGATTGTTTCGGAACAGTTTGTCGGTGTATTGATGTATATGATGTTATCATCCGTCATTAGTGTGGGTTCGATCAGCTGATTCTCCAAGACATTTATCGGTACAGCTGATGTCAAATCTGTTAATAATATTGACTATTAAATAAAACGAATGATCAAAATAGGGAGCGCGCATATCATTCTGGAATAACTTGTACGGTTTTGTTTATTCGGTTACTGTAGCTCACACCTAACGCTTTGATTAGATAATATGTAACTTTTTTACCTTCAAGTATTCCAGTATCAATATTTTGCAGCAGATTTATTGCTGGACCAGTAATCTTCGTCTGACTTTTAATAATTTTAGCTGGCACGGGAGAGTTCGAAGAATTTAATTTTATTTGTGAAACCGGTTGACTCTGCAGTAAATTGTACGTTGTGTGATCTTTTTGTGGTTCAATTGCCTGTTTCAGAAGCGGATCATCTGGATTATGAATCCGTGCCGATCCGGAAATATATTCCTTTGTCAATTTTGATGGTAAACGAGATGGTTTCGTCTCTTCAAATTCCGCAAAACCCTGTTGTATCTGATTGTTTGATTCAATTTGCAAAGTCTTCTCCGATGATGAAATATCTGCAAGTAGTAAATAGAGTAAATAAATATTAAAAGCCACTTAAACTTACCTTGAATGATCTTGTTATAGTCTTTGAGTGGACGCGGATCAGATATTTTGGTTTTAGGTTGCTTTAATATTCTCCGCTTTGTTTCGATATCAGAAACATCTTGCTTCAGAAGACTGTCAGCGGCTGTTTCGGCAGCTTCAAGCGATTTATATTTCTTGCCCGCGAGAACTGGAATTTTTTTTATGGCCCCGTGGAATTCGATTCCTGATGTACGCAACTTATCTAACTTTTCATTAGAAGGAATCTTTGGCCACATCAAAAACCCGTCACGAATCCATGAAGACGGAACAGCAAGTACGCGTAGCTGTTGTTTTTCAAAAAATTGTGCCACTGTAAACATCTACGAAAAAAATAAACATTATCTAGGTTATTTTTACTACAGAATTATAAATGTTAGTGTTTTTCTCGTACCTTAGTTCAGCGAATAAACTTAATTCTCAGCAATAGTATTGGATTAGTTTCGGCCATGACAGTATGATGTAAATGTCAGTTTGACTCCTCGTATAAGGTTTCGCAGCAACTCACACTATCACATTACTGCTAAATACAACTTTTACGATGCACTCTAAACATTTATGCGCGAATCTTAAGATGAATGTAATCGCAAATGTGATGAAAATTAATCGCATAGCATTCCTAGCAGAACATTGCTGTAGATGTTCTGATATGAATGCTAATGCGAATAGTTTTCATCACATTTGCAAATGGGAAGAATGTATTTCCCAAAAATCGAATTCTCTTATGAGAAGAATATGGACGAAGGCAGAGAATGGCGTTCAATAACTCAAACGTTCTAGGTTCGCGCCTCCAATGGATGAAAATAATACATTTAGGACATTTACAAGATGGCAATTAAATTATAAGACTCAATTATTATAATAAAATAATAAATAATGTAAAATGTCGAAAGATCAACAGAATTTGATAATCAACTACTAGTATTCGTATCATTCGTTTTTTTATCGTCAAAACGAATACGGATATAGTCGCATAGCATTTTAAATAAGTTCTTAAAAAGAATAGCTACCATCGCATATATGCTAGGGTTTATATTGCAAAAGTGATGTTCTGAAGTCGTATTGAGTTTTGAAATTAGCCGTACAACAGAACGAAAGAACTTCACTGAAGAAAGTCGGACTAAACAACTATATATGTTGCATTAGGTTTTCTATTTTCTAAAAATGCATGTATATCGCCTCCAGTTTAGCATGTATAAGGCACATTTGAAGCATATTATACGATTTAACTGGAGCGCATAAATGTACGTATTATACAGTCACAGTTTGCATTATACATATAAAATGGTTGTCTGGGTTATGTACGTGTAACAGTTTCAAATTGGTGATGGGCTCCGATATTAATTCTGATTCATTTACGTTCACTGGATGTAAAGGAAAAATAGCGGGCTTAATTTTTCCTTTAAAAATCTTGCTGTTGAACTGTGTTTCATTTAGTTTTATGGAACGATTTTCGATCGATACAAGGTATGTTCCTGTCAGATTTCTTGATCCAAAACCACAACTGTTCTGCATAAGTGTTGGTTCAATAGAGTTTTTTATCAGTACTCCAAGGGTTTCGACTGATTTGAACTCCGAGCGCATTGATGGCTTTGTGAAGTCACAAGTACCAGGATTTTCTCGTAATATTGGATGGAGACATTTGTCGTTGGAGATGTAGAGAAGATTTTGCATGTCACAAATACTGTTTTGCCTCTCTCATATAGGAAGGTTATGCAATCACTGTGAAAACCGACTTTTTAACCGAGGCCCGGAGGGCCGAATGCCATATACCATTCGACTCAGCTTGACAAACTAAGCAAATATCTGTGTGAATATGTGTTTCTATGTGTGTGTATATGTGTGTATGTAACAAAAATACTTTTTTTCGGTTTTTAAGGTCTGAGGACACAGGGCCACGTGTTGAGTTTTGAAACGACCACGTGGCTCGCTCAATTCCCTTTGCGCATCGTATTTCTCTTGTACTCTCTCGTATATGAGCAAACTGTACCGGGTTACCAGCATACATTTTATTATTTTGATGAGAAGTTTTATCACATTAATCTATCGTATGGGTTGGACATTACATGGATTTCAATGAACAATGAAAAAATATTCAACTTTCATAAAGATTGAATCTGTGTGTTTGGCTGCCTTGTCGAGCACATTTTATTTCTCTTTCCTTTTTCAGAATCCTATCAGGAAACCAAAGCGAAAAAAAATGGTGGATGCATTGAAACTGACTTTGTTTCACAGAAAAATTCAAGACTGTATTTTTATCGCGATAACATATATGTTTTTATGTACTAATCGCATCTAAACTAAATTATCTAGACTTTGTCACGGTAGACTTATGATACAAACCTTCAAAGCCGAGATATTCGATGAACAAGTAGAGGTATGCATTTTCGAGCGTTCCATTTTTCTGCAGTTCTTCAGTTAGAAAAAAATACAACACGGCCGCTAAACTCAATGAATCATTCTGAAAATTTCACAGAATATTCTCAACTATATTTCGAAGACATTGTCAGGTGGGTTTATCTATATTCTGCACCGTTTCCAAGAAAATTTAATTTGAAACGGGAAAATAGCAAAAATTTTTTTCCATCTCTATATAGTTTTTCCAGCTCTATATAGTTAGTTATAACACCGGAATGGAAGATTTGTCCGAAAATATTGCTTGAGTGCCTGGAGTTGTAGCGTATGACTATGCGTCCCAGGATGCAAGCGGCGCTCGGACAGCGCTCCATTCATCGCTGTGTGTGATGGAATCCCATCAAATTTTTACTTTTGTCTTATAATCTCTAGTTAGTTTGATATCGTTAAAAACCGAAAAAAAGTTTAAATTACTGACTGACCAGAAGTCATAAAAAAAGAAGCAAAAAGTAAAAATTTGATGGTATTCCATCACACACAGCGATGAATGGAGCGCTGTCCGTGCGCCGCTTGCACCCTAGGACGCATAGCCATACGCTACAACTCCAGGCACTCAAGCAATAGTTTCGGACAAATCTTCCATTCCGGTGTTATAACTAACTATATAGAGATGGAAAAAAATATCAATACAATGATACACATTGTGTGAGAAACCGTCGTGGGCAGAATGTGACAACTTCTCGTAACTTTACTTTTGCCGGTTCGGATAGTAAATGGCAAACGACCTTTGCCTTTACTTTCTGACATATCAGTGACTCGGATGACTCGTATCGCTAAGATGCCTAAGTTCGACTCCTCTGGTATAAGGTAAAAGTTTAGATACGAGAAGCCTTCTGCTTACTTAAATGACCCTAGTCAAGTCTCACTTTTCCGCACTTTATTCTTCACATCCTTGCTCTTCCTTGAGTACTATGGCTCTATAATTTTCATATTCTTTCTCTTCTTATAATCTCTAGTTAGTTTGATATTGTTAAAAACCGAAAAAAAGTATAAATTACTGACTGATCAGAAGTCGTAAATAAAAAAGCAAAAAAAATGTAACAAAAATGTGCACTCGATTTTCTCGGAGATGGCTGTACCGATTTTCTCAAAGTTAGATTCAAATGAAAGGTCTCTTGGTCCCATATGGTGCTGTTCAATTTTACCCGGATCGGACTTTCGATTCGTGCAAAAAATGACGAAAAAGTGCACTCGATTTTCTCAGAGACCACTCAACCGATTTTCTTTAACTAAGACTTAAATTAAAGGCTTTGTAGTCTCATAGGTTGCTATTGACTTTCATCTGGATCCGACTTCCGGTTCAGGTGTTATGGGGTAAAATGTGCTAAACGAACTAAAAACGTGCCATCGATTTGCTCAGAGACCGCGCATCTAATTTTTATAAACTTAGATTCAAATGAAAGGTCTTACGGTGTCATCCGGAATTCTTGAATTTCATCCGCATCCTTCTTCCGGATCCGGAGTTATAGGATAACGTGTGTTGAATATTGTGCACCATCACCCAAAACAGCAAAACAGAAATCGCAAAAAATTGTCTAAATAAGACTCAAAACTCCACAAATCGGTAGTTATTATCAGTAGGCAACTAAAAAAACCGATTCTGTCTATCCTGGTTCCCGGTTTTCGTTTAACTTTTCTCATAGTTTGCAGAACCGATATTTCCAATCTTACGGTCAAATAAAAAGTTAGGTCTTATGGTCCTAGCAAAAATTACCGCATATTTTTGGATTCAACAATAATTTAAACCGTCGTTTAGGGTATGATGGCAAAATCGTATAGAAACTTCAAAATTTGAATAAAAACTAGTAGAGTTTGTACGTCATGTTTGTTGGTGGCCGTACGAACCGACTTCGATTATACTGGTTCTCGGGTTCCGGTGCTACACGGAACGACCGAAATTAGCTCTGCGCCTAATTCGTATTACTGTTTTTGAATTAGTTGATTTTAACAACAAAATTTCCAAAATAACTATAAAATTAGTTAAAATTGAGAATTTGCTTCGCTGAAAAAAGTCTTATTTTTAGAGAATGTGCTTAGTTGGCTAATATACTGGACACAAACCAGCAATATTACAATCCAACACGAAATTCTCATTGACAACTAATTTTGTTATTAAAATCAGAAAATTTGTTTCTATTTATCTATCACCATCATTACTGAAGGACAGCACAAAGAAAACAAGAATGAAATTGGGTTTATCAACAAGTTTATTATTCAAAAGCTCATGAGAAGTGCCAAAGTAAAACAATCCATTAAAAAGCTAAAGGACAGTCTTGTTGAAACTGCTTGCAAATTGATGTTTTTTGTATGTGTTACGATATATCCATATATAAATTTCTAAACCGATATTTAAAAATGACATTAACTCTTAGTGGAAAGTGTATTTATTCAGAATTTGTGCGCATTTGAAGCGATTGTGCGTAATAATGTTTCTACGCGGAACAGTGAAGTGAGTTTCGAATGTTGCACTCTAATTGTATATGTCAAATGATGTTTTTTGTATCTTTCAACCTGCCGGGCGACGCCGTCCGGTGTACTACTACGCTCCCATCACTTTTCCGAATATGAGTTAGTTGATTGATTGTATTAATTGTGCAAGCTTTCCTCTTTTTCACTAATAGAGTTTGAAGCAATGCACCTACATTAAAGTACAGATTAGTTACATTAAACATATATATTCCAAACTTGAAACAATTCCTTTTATTCCAACTATATATTCCAAACTTGAAACAATTCCTTTTTAATTTGCTAATATAGGAGGCTAGGTACGACAAATTTGTAGTTTATTTTTATTGAAGCTATGAAGCAGATATCTGATTCTTCTCGAAATTTCAGTACAAGACAATTGCAATGGCCTGGTCTGAAATGTGTCGACGATCTTCGGTATGCAAGAGTCATTCTAATAATACAAGGTCCGGCATTCGAAGTGTAACCAATTAAATATGCCATAAATTCAGTTTGGAAAATTATTTTTATTTAATTCAAAGTACAAAATGTGTTAAAATAATACAAAATTCAGAATCAATTCACTTTTGCTCGATATGACCACCTTTTGCCTTGACTTGATGACTTGAGAGAGCGAAGGAGTTGCTTCGTTTGGCCGAATGTGACTTGCAGGTATTTTGGCCCACTCGCGGACAATTACTTTTTTCAGCGCCTCGAGACTGGTGTATCTTTTAGTTCGGACTTTGCTCTCCAAAATGGCCCAAAGAGAATAATCCATTGGATTCGCATCTGGTGAATTCGAGAGCCATTGTGTGGACGTGATGAAGTTCGGAACGTTGTTTTTCAGCCATTCTTGGTTCACTCGAGCTTTGTGAGACGGTGCCGAGTCCTGCTGAAACGTCCATGGTCTGCCACCGAGATGTTTGTCTGCCTACGGCTTCAAAGCAACTTCCAGAATACTTTCCCGATAATATGTAGCATTTACCTTGACGCCAGGCTCGATGAAAACGATTGGAGAGCGCCCATCTGCGGTTACAGCGGCCCAAACCATTATCTTTTGCGGGTGCTGCCTCCTGGTGGCCAATCGATGACTCAAATTCTCGTATGAACGGTCGGTCAAGCAAACCCTATCGTTTTGAGAGTTTATGCATTGCTCAATTGGAAAAATTTTCTCGTCAGAAAATACAATGTTCGGAAATTGACCGCTTTCGGCCAAACGAAGCAACTCTTTCGCTCACTCAAGTCATCAAGTCAAGGCAAAAGGTGGTCATATCGAGCAAAAGTGAATTGATTCTGAATTTTGTATTATTTTTACACATTTTGTACTTTGAATTAAGTAAAAGTAATTTTCCAAACTGAATTTATGGCCTTTTTAATTGGTTACACTTCAAGTGCCGGACCCTGTAATAATGATAGTAAAAATAATAATGATAATAAAAATATTAATAATACAGATTAACCTGTATATATGGCTTCCTACCGGTTTTCGGTGCCATCGTGCTGACGGTGTATCCTACGTTCAGAGTAGCTGCTTTGACTTGAATGACGCTATTTTTCACAACACATTTCATTTTATACCTGCTAGTGGCAGCGGTGGACGGACGTCCCCTTTGTTAAAATATCGCAGAACGGGAAACAGTGGGACGATATAAAAGAGAGAGTTAGTAGAGCGACACCCAGTAATACTGAATTGGCTGTCTAGCTGTTAACAGCATCTTGTGGAATTTTTACGCAGAAACACGCACACAGGAAGAAAAGTTAAGGGCAAGGCAAAGTCCCGCTCGAACCGTGCTGATCTGCAGTCCCCAGTTGGCAAAATCCATCGTCTGCTCCGGAAGGGAAACTACGCAGAGCGTGTCGGTGCCGGTGCACCGGTCTATCTGGCGGCAGTGACGGAGTACTTGGCTGCCGAAGTGTTGAAATTGGCCGTTAACGCTGCCCGTGACAACAAGAAAACGAAAATCTTCCGAAAATCTAGCTGGCCATCCGTAACGACAAGGAGTTGAAAACCCCGTCCTTTTCAGGACGACCACATCACTGTGATACTTATACGCACTGTGAAGTTCTTATACGCGTGGAAAGTAGAATGCGCAAGTGGAAACATTTGTTCTAGCAATTTGTTCATTTTTGTTCTCGGCCGCATACTAAAGTAATCACGTCAAAAATACATATTGATCTGTGGCAACTCTGTTTCGCACGGCATATTTGTATACTAGTATAAAGATGTGTTCAAAATCATCACTTTCGCTTACGCATTGCCGTTCGTAATTGGATGTGTTAGTGACGGTGCAAATTAATTTAACTTCCATCTTGATGAATCTTTTAGTAGGAAGTCTGAGATGGTTCTCGTGTGTGTCTTGTTTCGGCAATGGGCCTTGCTGGACTTTTTGGCTGCCTTTCTATCGATTTTCGGTGTCATTGTGCTTACGGTGTCTCGTGCATTCAGATCGGGAAACAGTGAGACGACAGGTCCTCGATGTTGCTCTCGTGTGTCTTGTTTCGGGAACAGTTGCTCAGCAAATGGTAAGAAAAATGAACCACTCAACTTTTATATTAATGCTCTTGTATAGATGCAGACATCTCGCGTTCTGATTGGCTGGTGCTGTCATGAGTTAAATCAAACAGGTTTTTCAACTATTGAAAAACTTCAATGTTGTTGCAATACACGTTCAAGTTGAAAATTTTCGATTCTATTGGTAGTTAGATTATATAAATCCTTCTACAGATCACTGAGCTATGAGCTTTCAAAATACGAGAAAGGCAAACATACATACATTGCAGGCTTTGATGGAACTAAATCACAGACTATTGGGTCAATAAAAGTCACGTTGATGATTGGAAAAACTCATTACAGAGTTAGATTTTATATAGCAAAAGATTTGTGTGTTCCCAGGTACACGCATCCCATAATCCTCAGTTGCGTGTACCTATTCTACTCCAGAATCATTGGAGCAGAGTTTTTAAAGATATACACAATTTATGTCACTCAGAATTTCGAGTACATATGCCTAAGTGTACCAAACGAGCACAATAAGGTAGCAAATATACCAGTAACAGGAAAAGAATAGGTACACGCAACTGAGCATTATGGGATGCGTGCTGTAGATAAGAATGGACGCAACAATGAAATAGCCACCCGCATAAATAATGAAAGAAATAATGAAGTAAATGATAATAATGAGAAGCTAAAGATGTCGTCAAACTGTTTACTAAAGTAAACAAAAATTTTGAAATAAAAAAATCTCCGAGTAGAAATAGGACAACCGGAAAACACATTAAAACTAATGCAAAGAGTGGCAAAAATGAAGTAATTATCGTCAATGCTGAAGTCTTAGAGGGCAGTTTAGCAAAGCATAATAAATATGAAGTGAATAAAAAAGATAACATTAATGCATTGTATCAGAGCAACTATGAGTTATATAAAAACGACAATCGTTCAGATAGTATACTTTCACTTGTGAAACTAATATTACTAATGAAGAAGAAAAAGATTTTATTGGCGGAGAGTGTGACGAAGAAGACAAATGTTTCCCTGATTTAGATACAAATCAAGACGTAATTCTTACGGAAAATAGAAGATACGGTCAAATAACTGATCGAGACCGAACGGATAAAGTATTAAAATCACTAAATATGAATCATTTAAAAAGAGAAAATGTTATGGATATAGAGAAAATTATGGCATCATATAGCGATGTATTCTATCTGAAGGGGGATAAATTAACTATCACTGATGCGGCAGTGCACGAAATTGAGACCACTTCAAACGTGCATATCAACAAACGGTAATACAGATTTCCAGAAGCTACAAAGAAGCATATTAATGAAGAAATTGAAGAAATGCGTAGACAAGGTATCATAAGGCCTAACAAAAGTCCGTGGAATGCACCAGCCCTATGTGTTCCCAAGAAGGACGATGAATTGGGTAACAAGAAATCAGAATCGTGGTGGACTTCAGGGCTTTAAATTTAGTTACAAAGCCATTTGTATACCCCATTAGACTAACTGACGAGATTCTAGATAATCTTGAAAACAGTAAATCTTTTTCTACCTTGGATTTAAAATCAGGGTTTTACCAAGCGCCAATTAACTCAAAAGATGCAGCCAAGACAGCGTTTTCAACTCCAAAAGGCCACTTTGAATTCACAAGAATGCCTATGGGCCTGCGTAACAGCCCGTCGATTTCCAAAGATTAATGAATACGGTACTTTATGAGATAGAAGGGGTTAAAGCAATCGTCTATCTGGATGATATAGTTGTGTTCGGTGTTACCATCGAAGAACACAATGAAAACTTACGCAAAGTTTAAGAGGCTCTCCGCTGACATAATCTAAAAGTCGAGACAGGTAAATGCCAAATTTTGAAAAATGAAATAAAGTATTTAGGACATGTAATTGACAAAGAAGAAATTCGACTTATGGAGGCAATATAAAAACAATAAAAGAAATGGCGGCAGCAAAAACAGTCAAAGGTAGTCATTCTTAGGAACAGAACGATTTCTTGCGAAAGAATGTTAAGTTTACTGGGACAGAAGAGTGTCAAAAATCTTTTAAGAAATTGCGAAATTTTCTAACTTCTGACACACTGTTAGTTAGACCGAACTATAAAGATACGTTCGTGATCACGACAGATGCAAGCGAGTACGCTATTGGAGCAGAATTCTCTAATGAAAAATCGATCGACAGGCCTATTTCATATGCTAGCAGAGGACTAGTATGTGCTGAAAGAAAGTACCATACAATTGAAAAAGAATTGTTAGCCATCGTATAGGCAGTGAACCGTTTCAAACATTTTATTTATAATCAGAGATTTATTGTACACATTGATCATAGACCGCAATATGGCATTTAAAAGAAACTTCGCCTACGCTAACGCGTCTACGTCTGAAACTTCAAGGGTTGGAAATGGACATTCGCTATAAACAAGGCAAAGACAATGTTGTGGCAAACTTTTTATCCAGACTGCCCGAACAGGAAGAGTCCTTACATCCTATTTCAATAGTTACTAGACTGCAAAAGCGCCAACAGCAGCAAGCAGAAAAAATGAACTTGCGAAGTGGAAAGACGCAGAAAATAAAACAACTCCCCCAAAACAACTTAAAGACGAATCAGGCAGGTTTACGTTATTTAAAAATAAACAAAAGACAGAATGGAATACGCACATGGACGGATTAGAAAACATCGACTTTGGATGGGACGAAAAGGAAGATTTGGGAGCACTCTCATATATCGAAGAATATGAAATATACATAAATAACAATGATATCAAATTTGATCTGCTGAAATTTTCAAAACAAAAACTAACGAAAGCGACTTTGATGGTACTTTCGTAATAATAAACAGAAGATCAGCATATAAAGAACTAGCCGAGCTGATAGACTTACCACACGGTTTAAAAGACTATCTGAATGGAAGAGTATTTTCAATTCCAGATCGTAAAATAGCGGGATTGTTTCTAAACGGCTCGAGTAGATCAATAACCGATACAAGCATTCTAATAGATGGGTTAGTAGATGCATTTACTAACTAACCTGAAGACATGAAAAATGCAAAGAACATGCAAATTATCGATTTATTAATTTTAGTTTGACGTAAAGCCGCCATGACTAAGTTCAGTTTTTGCAATGACTGAGCGGAAATATATATTGGAGAAGCCAAGTGAAAGAAAAACTAACAGAAAAGATGAATTTTTGGAAAAAGATACGCTCAGAGACAGGACTCGAACCTGCGTTCTTATGCATTCCGTGCATACGCGCTACCATTTCGCCACTCTGATCTTGTTTAAGTCACTCTAAAACGCGAAACAGACATAGTAGCAACGTACATCGAACATGGTCTACATCCTGGCCGTCACCCGACTGATACCTTACATCCAAACATCTTCTCTGTCCATCAAACACTAGTCCTCTCGCTTTATACCTATTTCTCCGATCAAGCATTGACTAGGAGAGTGTATTTATAATCGCTTGTCACCTTCTTTAATGGTGCCAGTCGCTGGCTGGACATCGTCAGCGACAGACCCCTATATGTAAATATGGAACACCCGCCGAATTAGTAACCGATAATGGAACCAACTTTGTTAGTTCTTTTATGAAAAATGTATGTAAAATTTTAAAAATTTAAAAAATTACTACAAGTACATATCATCTACAAGCAAACTTGGTGGAACGATCGAAAACCTATTTAAGACAATACGTAGGTAACGAACCGAAAACATGGGATCAATTACTCCCATTCTTCAGTTTCGAATATAAAACCACTGTAATTTCCTCAACGGGTTATACACCGTTTGATTTATTATACGGAAGACAGGCGAACATTCCAAACTCCGTTTACAAATACGATAGTGATGGTATCTACTATGAGAACTACGTCAATGGAATGCGATCTACATTTAAACGACTTCATCATCAAGCCCGGGAGAATCTTATTGCATCTAAACAAAAGCGCAAAGAATTGTATGATAAAAACTCCAATGAATGGAAACCGATATGGGGAGACTTAGTGCTAGTAAAAGCCAATCCCACAGGTGCAGGACAAAAATTACAATCACTTTGGAGAGGACCGTATGCAGTAGTCACTTTTCCTAGTGTGCAAACAACAACTATAAAAAATGGGAATAGACTAGAAAAGGTAGAGAGATATACGGATTGAGGAACCGAACGTTAGCACCGAACACCAAGATAATTAAAAAAATAAGTATCAAAGAGACACTAGAAAGGTAATAAAAAGATTCAAAATGTATACAAAGTGATAAACGAAAATAAACATATTGTATTAAGAGTTTCATCTAAATAAAAATGAATAATATTAAAAATATAAGAGAAACTGAAATTCTGAGAGTAATTGAAATAAAGAAAAATAGGATACAGTTATAACAAGAATTAACAGCAAACATCATACAATGATACGTTGACATAAGAATTCAACGAAAAACTTAAAACCACAGTGTAAGGAAAACAATGGATAAGATAAAAACATGAAAAATATACCAAGAAGGGAAAAATATCAGCGAATTATGTAAGATGAAAGTCGAAATTAATCAATTCGAACACGAGAAAAAAACATGAATGCGAGCAGAAGGATATTAAAACTGTTAAGAGGGTAATAAGAGGGGGTCATTAAGAAATAAAATTTTACTTATGCAATGAAACGAACACAATGAAAACAAATGGACACCAAACGATGACAAAAAATAAGGTAAAACTGATGATTATAAACTGATGATGATAAAGATACATCAGAGGGACAATAAAGCAAAAGGTTACATTGTCAAAGAAGATATATAACGGAGGGGAAACATATGAAGAAGGAAAAAAAAGAGAGTATACTTAAAGAAACTCAAACATATAGTTGAAGTAATACAAGGTGGAAATAAACTATGGGAAATATGTAATTCAAATTCAAATATATTATAAACATGGAAATCATGTCATACACAGCAATACCGGGCTGGTCATAAGAAGAAAAAAAAAGTTAAATGCAAGAGGAAGATTATAGATGTGAGCAAAAGGTGTTTTTGGGAGGGAGCTACAATGCTACAAATTAAAATGAACTGGGGAAAAGTTACAATGCGTTTAGAAAAAAAAGAGTACATAACACAAGAGAGGTGAACATAATGGCATGGAATACGGAAATAATATTATAAATAAGGAGAATTTCTATGGTGAAATAAGATGGTTTATCATTAAATAACATAAAACTAACACTGAAAATATACTTAAAAAAATACTTCGAACTGAAAAGAAAATAGGGATGAGATATGACGGATAGGACAAGAAAAGATAAGACACAAGCGAACAGAGTAACGACTATCAAAATGACGCTGGGCAGCACATAATTTCTATCCAATGTATGCATTTATGCAATGATCTTAGCATGAGTGATCAAGTGTGTGTGGACAAGGGGATCGCGACCCCGGAATGGAAAAAGAGATGAGTACTAGATGAATTAATTGAGGATTTCTAAAGTGCACATTACGCAATCAGATTAAGATGTCGAAAAGATACAGATACGACAATATGGACATGTAAAAGTTACAAAAACACAATGAATGAAAAATGCAACAAATAATTAAAATATTATATACCTAAGTATTCATGGGGGATTACAAAAAATACATATATATGAAAAATCTGTCACTAACAAACTAATAATATTTTACTACTCAAGAAACAGAGAGATAGGAATTGGCATCATATAGGAGAATAGTTCGGAAACTAAACATAAAAAGAAAAAAAAATTTCGATTGAAGACAACACATTTAGCACGGAATTAGAATCTAAGTTACTTTATAGGTTCCGATTATTATTGGAAAAATATTAAAGTCCAGATTTGAGTTTATTTTTAGAAAGCAAAAACAGGAACACGCACCGAAAGAACCAGCTCAGGTAGTGGGAAAGAGAAGCTGCAGCATGGACATTACACAACCGACCAGTTTAGAAGCGATTCCAATAATTGAACGGAAGGACGACTTCTGAAGCTATGGAGGCAAGGATAACAAAGACGGTTAGTCGGCTTGCATCTGCGGGTTAAATATATGCAGATACACTCAAACGGGACGGATAAATCTATCGCAGATACACTTGAACGCATTTGAAAAAAAAACATAGAGTCAACTAATAGAATGAACAAATATGATAACGAAAACAAAAAAAATACGATGCACAAAGATATGATAATGAAAAAAAGAGAATATGATGCACAATACGATTATGAAAAAAAATACGTATATACAAATAATAACATTGTTTTTGATTACATTAAAGGCACAGAATCATACAGAATGAATAGGAGTTTTTTTTTTGAGTCCCAAACTGTGTGTGTGCCCGAAAATAGTCGTCGCAGAAGGAAGGATATCAGTAGCTTAGCCAAGCTACCTAAGAGAACGAGAGGGTGTGATCGGATGCGGTGGCATGTTGAAGACAAGGGGAACCAGGGTATCACCAAGATGTCAGAAGGAAGAACAGCAGAGTGTCAAAATCGAGGCAATTACGAGTTGAAAAAAATCGAGGCAAAAAAATTTACGAAAAAAGCTTTATATGGAAGACAAGATAACAAATCGAATTAATGGCAATGCTACAAATTGCTACATCAACAAGTGAAAATAATAACAAAACAAGAAGGAAGTAAACGCAGTCAACACAGTTAAAGATGACTTGCGTGGGTATGCCACAACGTTTCAAATTGCTACCCCACATGTAAGTCAGCGAGCATCGCCAAGCTCAACTGATTACCATAAACAAACATATGAAAATCGATGTTTATTAATACGTAGAAAACTAAAAAAAAAACACTATGAAGAAAACAACCACGAAATCCAATGAACTACATAAAAAGCTGCTAGGAGCCTCAACAATACATGACTAATCAACAAAGAAGCTTCATCACATATTTTTACGGAACTATTATTACTACTGACAGTAATCCCAATGATGCCCAAAACGCAAAGGAGTCAATGATCAATTCTTATCTATGCCCAATGAAGCTAGTACCTAAACAACGAGAAGCCCCAATACGAATCACCAAAACAGAAGAACGAGCCATTAAGAAGGAGAACGACACGGTACCCAGAGTCCGATACTAGCAACCGTTCGATCACCCCACAGATAAAGCAACAATAGAAGCATACCTTGGGACAGGATGGCGTCAGAGGAAAACACACACACGAGGACCACCGTAAGGTAAGGGAATTTAATTTGCGTATATCCAAAACGAAAACAAAACAAAAAAAATATATGTAAAAAAACCGGCAATAGTAATTATAAATACGGAAATTTGTGATCCAGCTACAAACCTCTATGTTATAAGCCGACGCATTCGACTTGGTGTTTACCCTTCAGGTAACATCAAGCTCAGAAAGTAAGGGGGCATGCAGCGCCCTTAGCAAATTTTCTTTTGAATTTGTTGGTATTATAGGAAAAGTAGGAAATTGTGAAGGCAACTCTCATATCAGCGTAACCGCAACCGTGCGTACACATTTTCGAGCATTAGTAATCGCAACGATGTATAAGAAACTTTGTTATAAAACCATAGACAGTTCCAGGCATTAGTCAGCGCAGCAATGTTGTAAAAACAAAGCTATTTTTTTCATGGGCACTGGCCACTGCCTCTGGCATAGTGACAGTAGTCTCGGCTTTCGGTAGAACTTCGGGAGAAAGTCGGATGAACTTTCTACCTAAAATCACAAGCTCGGCTTGTACTAAAATCTTCGGGCTTCACCCGAAAGTAAATGTTAGGAGCTTTCAAACCGTTAGTCTCGGGCGTCAGCCAGTAGACAAGTTAGTCGTTAGTCGGTTCGAGCGGTCGAAACTTAGCTTAAACAGGTAAAAGTTGATTTAATCACACGCGAGTGTTCTAAAGTTCAGGCTTGCAGTGTTGTTTTGCTACCTGTGTTCTCATTTCTCCAGGAAAACATGTCAGACATATTAAGGAAAAAACTGAACGAAAAGATTAAAAGTTCAGGTGCTAAATTGACCTAAAGAATCGTTCAAGAATGTGCTCACATAGAAGTGAAGAAATAAATCGGTTTATTGACAAAGAAAGTTACGATTTCCCGTACAGAACAGAGAGATACATCCCCTTTCGTTTCCTCCCGCCGCCGCTCGGTCAGAAGTCGTTTGCACTGGATTGTTGTTTAGTTCGATTATTTCTAAGTAAGAGGGACTGATGAAATCACTACACAAAAGTATAATGCAACAATAAATTATAGTCACTCTGGGTGTCATCTTCCAGCTGTAATGAAATATTTAATTGAAGAAAAATAATGTGATCATTAATTATGGTTAAGGTAAAATATTTCGTTTTCGTTTCAGCTTAGTTTTGTGGATTTTTTCCGCTCTCGTGAATTATGTTAGTTCCCTTTTAGTTACTTTTAGTTCCTGATATCGAGGGTGGTGCTTTAGATTATTGCGTTTTCTCTCGAAGATCGTGTCATTTAAAGAGAAATTTTCAGGCTCTTCTCTGTTTTTCTTGGGTTTTTCTAAATCTTTTAACTTCTTTCGTTAATATTTTTTAGAAAAGATTCTGTAGAATGTCTCTTTCTGTCTAATTCTTCCTCTAAATTTTCGGGTACCGTTTCCTCAGTTTTAAAGCCAAAACCCTGTTTGAATGCACCTAGTGGTGTAATGATGCCTTTCTTATATCAATCATACTATCATATATAATACTGTGGTATTCTTCAAAATAATTTTCTTCGATTCTTAAAAGAACAACCGAAATCGGTTTATTTGTTTACTGATAAAAACTATCAATTGGAAAAGATTTGAGGTCGATTTAGAAATTTTTCTAAGGTTTTTCCCCATTTTAAGTGATGGTATACAATTTTTAACACCCTTTACCCTATGTTTCCGGATCCGCTTGAAATCCAGGAATTACGCTTGGGACCACAGGACCATTCATTTGAACCTAAGTTTGGGAAAATCGGTCGCGCCATCTATGAGAAAAGTTAGAACACATATTTTCTTTTTTTCGCACATTTTACCCCATAACTCCCGAACCGAGAATCGTATCCAAATAATATTCAGGAATTTTTATGGGACCATAAGACCTTTTATTTGAATCTAAGTTTGTGAAAATCGATTCAGCCATCTCTGAGAAAATTTAGTGCGCTTATTTTCACAATTTTTTGCACATTTTACCCCATAATTCCGGAACCGGAAGTCGGATCCAAATAATATTCAGGAATTTCGTATGAGACCACAAGACCTTTAATTTGAATCTTAGTTTGTGAAAATCGGTTCGGCCATCTCCTACAAAAGTTAGTGCAAAAAAAGTACAGGTGTGTAATGTCAGAGACATAACTGGATGTCGTGAATACTAATAAAACTGACACTCTTTTTTAAACTTCCGAATATCAATTAGGTAATCGATTGTGTGAATTGTGCAAGTTTTGCCCTCACAGAAAGAAAAGATGAAACTTACACGACATGTAAACCAATAGCACTATTAAACAGACCTCAGTTGAAACGAAAATCTGATTTAAAACCAAGATTGATGTAAAATTACATTGAAATGCATTTACTTTTTCATTGAACAAGGCTGTATATTTACAAATCGCTTAGTTTTGTAATGTAACTTTTCATTCAATTACTTGCTCCAAATATGTGCATGAAAATAAATGTAAATTCACAAAATATTTTTATCTGTGCTTGCACACTACTAGAATTTGAAACGATACACCTAAACTACAGCACAGATTAGTTACATTAAACATTCTGACACACAAATATTACGAAATAACCAGTATAGTTCTTTATGATAAAATAATGGTGGTTCTGAAAAGAACCTTTTATGAAGGCGTTCGTGATGGAGAGTAACGAGTTGAGTTCTACAGCTACAACTGGTTGAAAAATGGGTACAGTATACAGTATAATGAAGTAAAATTTCGCTTAATTCTTTGGGTATAAAATTATGGTTCTAAATGGCATCGTAGAGAATTTTGATGTCGATTATTTCATTTCGGATTTCAAAATTTTAGTAAAAGAAACTATCAAAATGCTGTACGGGATTAATTTCTGGCATCCCAGAACGGCCAAATTGTATAACTCTTAAACGATTTTAAACACTGTTGAGAATTTAGAACTGTGAAAATTGCAAAAAAAAAACTGATCAAATTATCTTAGATTTGCACTACACTGCTCATTTTAATTTTTGATTTACAAAGAAGCAATCTTTATAGTTCTTTAGGTAACATATAAAGCCATTAGAAGAACTAATTTTGCATAATGTTCCACATTGTTGTGCATTTTCCGTTGTATTTGCTCCAATGCAAAGACAACCAACAAGATGATGTAATCGATCTTCTTCGAAGGGAAACTGGCTCTGCGACCTGAGCGTTTGAGGTTTTGTACAACGCTAAAGGTCTGCTCTCATTACTGGCGACTGCTCCACCTGAAGACCGAAGCCCAAACGAAAGCATTGCCGACTGCTCCACCTAACGATTGAAGTTCAAATGAAAGCACGACCTGAGCGTTTGAGGTTTTTAACCACGCAGAAGGTGCACTATCCGAAGCTGCTGGTTGATTAAATCATTCCCACGACGTCTGCTTCCTTCCAACGCACAAAAAGAAATGATCGATTTTCGACCACGGCTCCCCTTTTATACGCAGTAAGTTGAAGATATGTGCCTAACCACCTCAAAATTGTCGTCCTTGTCCTTGAGTTATTTGTGGTTATCTTACACTGTTCAAAATATTATCCTAAATTCTTGATCATATTTTTGATGAAATGGTGAAAGATTTATGTTGCTGCCGTTAATACAGATCGAGATATTCACGATTAAGTTCTGCCCATTTTTCCATATGGCTAATTTTGAAAAGGCACTCCATAGTAAAGTAAGTCGTATTCACGACCAAACGTTACATACACACACGCACAAATCGGTTTGTTTGACCGTTTACTGATAAAAACTATCAGTTGGAAAAGATTTGAGGTTTTTCCCCATTTAAAGTGATGGTATACAATTTTTACAACACTTTACCCTATATTTCCCGATCCGGAAGTCGGATTCGCATGAAATTCAGGAATTACGCTTGGGACCACAGATCCTTTCATTTGAACCAAAGTTTATGAAAATCGGTCGCGAAAAGTTAGAACACATATTTTCTTTTTTTTTTGCACATTTTAACTCATAACTCCCGAACCGATAGTCGTATATAAATAATACTTTTTTAAATTTTTTCCTTATTTAAAGTGATGGTATACAATTTTCAACACACTTTACCCTTTATTTCCGGATAAGGAAGTCGGATTCGCATGAAATTCAGGAATTACTCTTGGGACCACAAAACCTTTCATTGTAAATTCCATCTTCCAACATTTCGTTTACTTGCTTCTCGACTTCAGCTTTGTAAATTGGGGGTATTTGTACATCTTCGCGTGAACTGGAATGTCGTCAACTGTTCTAATTCGATGTTGGATTGTGGAAGTGCAAGACAATTTTTCTGAATCTTTGGGAAAGATTTTGAAATATTTAGAAAGGGTTTTCAATAATGCTGGTTTTTCTTCTGAGTTAAGATGACGACATCTATTAATTTTTTTCTAATCCTGCGTAGAGTGTGTGAGATGTTTGATGAACGTGATTTATGTTTATGTTATTCACTTCTGCTACCTGTATTGTTTTTGCCGGATGCGTCCAATGAAATGTCACAATTTGGCCAAAATTTCTTATCGGTGCTTTTACGAAACCTTTTGTCGTGAAATCGACTTACTTTACTATGGGGTGCCTTTTCAAAATTAACCATATGGAAGAATGGGCAGAACTTAATAGTGAATATCTCGACTTGTATTAAAGGCAGCAACATAATTCTTTCACCATTTTATCAAAAAAATGGTCAGGAATTTAGGATAATATTTTGAACAGTGTGAGATAACCACACACAACTCAAATATCAAGTTTTCTCAAACTTTGAAAACAACGCGGGAAACTCTGTAATTTTGCTTGGCTTTTTCGCGTAAGGACGACGATTTTGAGGTAGTCAGGCACATATCTTCAACTGACTGCGTATAAAAGGGGAACCGTCTTCGAAATTCGATCATTTCTTCTTGTGCGTTGGATGCAAGCAGACGTCGTGGAACCAGCAGCTTCGGAGAGTGCACCTTTTGCGTGGTATAAAGCCTCAAACGCTTAGGTCGTGCTCTCATTTGGACTTCAATCGTCAGGTGGAGCAGTTGTCGACGAAAGCAGAATTTTTGCGTGGTGCCAAACCTCAAACGCTTAGGTCGTCCTCTCATTTGGACTTCAATCGTCAGGTGGAGCAGTCGTCGACGAAAACAGACCTTTTGCGTGGTGCCAAACCTCAAACGCTCAGGTCGTGCTCTCATTTGGACTTCCAATCGTCAGGTGGAGCAGTCGCCGATGAAAGCAGACCTTTTGCGTGGTATAAAGCCTCAAACGCTTAGGTCGTGCTCTCATTTGGACTTCAATCGTCAGGTGGAGCAGTCGTCGATGAAAGCAGACCTTTTGCGTGGTGCCAAACCTCAAATGCTCAGGTCGTAGTTCTCATTTGCCTTCCGGTCGTCAAGGCTAGAAGACGCATTAAACCAGTTTCGCATCATTTGGCACTGCTTGCGGATGTGTCGGTTTGTACGCAAAGATAGTTTCAATTTAAGCAAGAACGTTTGCATCAGCTGCTGGTGCTTAAGGTAAAAGTTGCACTGTCTTGATAAATGGGGAGTGAATTGAATCCCCGGGTTGGCGGTTCAACGCATAGGACGCTGGTCTTAACAAAGCCAGTTGTCGTATGTTCGAGCCCCGACCTGGAAGGATTTTTTGTGTCAGTAGGATCCATAGTACTAGCCATGCAATGATTCTGTACACTAAGAATCGGCTGCGAAGTCTGTTGAAACAGAAAGGCCAAATTCCACAAAAGGAATGTAATGCCAGGACTTTGCTTTGCTTTGAATTTTCAGTCAGTGTGATCTGCGGTGGACCCAATTTCCTTATTTGCATGGCAAGTGTTTTTTTTGTGGGAGAACTAATTTATTATTGCTCACGTCAATAAAAGCTTCTAAATCAGTGAGTGTTTCTTAACCATAAAAGATAAAAGTGAAATTTTTGTTTCAGGCCGAAGAGCGTCGTAATAATTTTTTTATCAGCGGAATGTCGCCCTGAAGTGTTCGAGATTCGAATGATGTTGCATTTTTCTTGGTTCGATTTCGGTATCAGACGGGGAAATAAAATTCTTATTTGAACCTCTATCTACTAGGAATTTTGCGTCTTTGCCAAAGAATTCAACTGTTACATAGGGTAGTCCTTTTTTGCAATCAGATGCAAATTTGAAAATTTACACTTGATTTTTCGGCTTCTACTTCGTATTCGGTGTCGCTTATACCTAATTCATTGTCTTCCTGCTCGGCATCATGATTGTAAATTCTGTTAGAACGCAACGATGGGTCTATTTTCATTGGTGTCGTATTTGCCTGTCAGATGAACTTTTGTGTCGAGTAGAAAATTGTGATTCCGGGTATTTTTGTATGATTGATTAAAAGGCTTAAAATTTATGTTGGAATTAGGTAGTTGCTCGAACGCTGCCTGGTGTGTGTTTTAGTTTCCTCTGCATTTTGGAACCTACACAAGGATGCAAATGCAGCCTCTAAATCACTTGGTTGAGCGGATTGAGTATATCCGAAATATGGTTTACTGAGCTCATTCATAAAAGCAGCCAAACATTCTTGTTCTAGAAACTGGTTTATTGCTTCTCAGTGTGCCAAGTAGGTTTGATTTTGCTTCGCTAAAGATTTCATGTTAACAATAATTTCTTTCGTGCGTTTGTAATAAATGTGTAAATTTAAAACTCTTCTGGTTGTGTTTAGCCAATGAGTCAATAATTTTTTATTCCCATCAAATGATGGAATAATCCGAACTGGATCAGGAATTCTAAGGAAGTCAGTTTCTGCTGCTACTGTTGTAAGGTGCTATTCTCCATTTGGAGAGCACCGATTCTTTGCTCAAAACTTTGAAATTGATCAACGATGGCTTGTAATATTTTCCATTTCCGAGAACTTTGAGGCTCTTACTTTTGGAATTGGGTTGAATTTGGCCATGAATTTTAGTAAAAGAAAGGGAGGGATTACTCACGGTTCCTCGTTCTTGAAGGATTAAAAAACTTATGTGAACTCACCGACTAAAGCTCTCACCGACCAAAGCTCTTTCACCAACCAAAAAGCTTTTCCGAAAAATCTTACTGCTACCTTAACAGCGACCAACTGAAAAGCTCAAAACAATTGATCTACCAAAGGCACTCTAGTGGCAGATACCGGAAGCAGTTTAGCAATCCAGTAAAACGTGAACTTACCGGCTAAAGCTCACTAACTAAAAGAATATCGCGTCATCGTTAAATATATAATAAATCACTGAAGCGATGATATTAATTTTCCGAAAACTCCTCTTTTACTCTCGAACCGATAATCAAAAGTAAGTATATAAAGGTAACCAATGGTAAGTACCGATAGGAAAAGTCATTTTGTGAAAAATTACCCACTCGAGAAACAACGACAATAATTAGTTTTAATAGTCCAAAGTGTCTTCTACAAAACCCATACTAGCCTATATTGCTTAAATTGCTTTAAGTATTTTTTAAGATTTTTTCAAAAATGATCGACTTTGGTACCGTGGAACAAGTACCGATAGGAAAAGTCATTTTGAGAAAAATTGCCTACTCGAGAAACAACGACACTAATTATTTTCAATAGTCCAAAGTGTCTTCTACAAAACGTATACTAGCCTAAATTGTTTAAATTGCTTAAAGTATTTTTTAAGATTTTTTCAAAAATTATCGATTTCGGTACCGTGGAACAAGTACCGATAGGAAAAGTCATTTTGTGAAAAATTGTCCACTCGAGAAATAACGACACTAATTAATTTCAATAGTCCAAAGTATCTTCTACAAAACGTATACTAGCCAATATTGTTTAAATTGCTTCAAGTAATTTTCAGGATTTTTTCAAAAATTACCGATTTCGGTACCGTTAAACAAGTACCGATAGGAAAAGTCATTTTGTGAAAAATTGCCCAATCGAGACACAACGACACTAACGAACAGGGTAACGACACAATTGGTAACAGGGGGGCTGCATCTCCACGCGTTGGATACACTGGCGGCTTACTGCTGGCGCGTACTTTGCTGACGTCTGTGCGTACGGGCCATATGTTATTCGGGTTCGTCCATAGCTATACGAGGTCTGTTAAAAAAGTTCCCGGAATTTTTGAATTCCGCGCGTCTGGAGAGTCCGGTGGTCAAAAATTTTTTTTTATTGTGTTGGTACATATGTCCCTAATGTATGGTGAAATTTTCAGCTGTATTCATTGTTTACATTCTGTCTTGTAGCGGCTGGTGTAGACGTGTTTTTTTGATCTCGACGATTTTTGTTAGTTTAAACAATGGAAGAATTGAAGAGTCAAAGAATTTGTATTAAATTCCAAAAACGGAACTCCCTTCGATTTCGCAGCAACGGTTAAAAGGATTTTCACGAATCATGATTAAAATTGAAGCTTTCATAGTCTTAAAATATATTATTCGCTTTCATCCAGATCCGACATCGAAAATATAGTTTGATGAGTGTCAAAACATTCAAATCGTCATTCAAAATGACGATGCAAGACCGGTACGCGGCGGTACGTGAAGCTTTGCTCCGTTCGCAGTGTGCTTTGTTCAGTATAGCGTGCAGGGTTGTCACATTTAAATCTATATTTTGAAGATGAAAAATAATACAATTTTGAATCTTTCATTCAATTTGTACCTACTTGTTAATGTTATTACAAGATCATGCTAACGATGCTTTACATATAGAAAGTTTATACAATAACTTGAAAAATGGAGTAGTTAAAATACGTGTTTTATATCATTCGACACAGTTCATCGAGCTGAGCAATGTCTGTGTGTGTATGTATGTGTGAAATAATGTCACCCATAAAATAAAAAATCTCTTAGTCCCATAGGTTACTATTGAATTTCAACATGCTTTCATACGGTAAAGTGTTTTTAAAATTGCACATCGTCATTTAGAGCGACGCACAGTGGTCCAAAACTGGAAAAAGACGGTCATAAGTCTGTACTGACTTTCACTGATTTTAAAGAGCTAACGTGTCTTCGAAGAAGTTTAACAAGATTATATTACGCTTCTTTTGAAAGTGGCGCCTTAATTTTTGTTAAGGGGGTAGCACCAATTTCGAATAAAAAAAATTTTTTTTACAAAAAAAATTTTTTTTTCTATTTCATTTTGAAGAAAAAAACATTTGAAGTATTTTTGCTGAAGATATAAATAGTGTAAAAAAATTATTTTTTGAGATATATTCACTTTATTTTAAAAACAATTTTTTTTTGGATTTATCATAAACATGCTTATGCTTGCACGCGCAACTTAAGCAAATTGTTGGGATTTTTATTTTGTTTACTTTTTGACAATTAACAATATTATAAAAAATCTAAGTGGAACTCGATGCATTTTTTAGGCCTTTTCAAAGTGGGTTTTAAATATTGAAAATTCGAAAAATTATCAAAAGTTCAACACATATTAAAAAAATGGAAAAATATTTTCCAATCAAAATATGAAAAAGTATTGCAAAAGTAGAAACCTTTACGAAGAGATTTCATTTTTAAACGTGTAAATAAATTGAGTTATCGCGAAGCAACACGTTTTTTAAGATGATATATTGATCGTGCGACGCTCACTTAGAGATGTGCGAAGCAGCTCATACCAGTGAGCAGCTCCGAACCGATCAGTACACTAAAGATAATCTATACAATGTATCAGCTCATCAGCTCATTTAAATTGAACTGAAGGTTTGTTTTGAGCGCCGTTTTTTTGCATCGTTTTCCTTTCATGATGAAATCATTGATGCACAAAAAACAATGCTATGCGAACTAACTTGTTTGCGAATTATTATTATGTCATATTTGAGAATATCTGCAAAAGTGGCATCCCTGAATGTACCTTAGCCTACTGAGTAAGAGGTAAGATTTCTTATAGACAATGGCTCATTCAATCTGTTAAAGAAGGATAGATACACATTTGGAAGAACGAACAATAGCTCATGCACACATTTTTTCTCATTTATAACTCACTCTTCAAGAACCGAAAATCCGTTCAGCTTGTAGCTTGTTTCCACCTTACCAGCAGGGATGCGAGGTCATTTTTTAAAAAATCTGTGATCAAGCCAAAAACCTGTATGTGCAAAATCTGTGCACGTTTCCCCGTTTCCATAATAGCTGATCGGAATCATTTTGGTAAGCAAAAACAAGGTCTCACTATTTCCTACAGCTCATTTTCAGATATCTGTGAAAATCTGTGCCATTTTTTAAATCTGTGCAAAAGGTTGAAAATCTGTGGAAAACAGATTAATCTGTGAACCTGGCATCCCTGCTTACCAGTGCGGTGAACTGGTGAGCTGTCAGCTTCTTTTAAAAAGAGCTGTGAGCTGTCAGCTCTTTTTAAAGATTCGATTCACTGGGATAGTTCGGGAACGATTTGTCCATCTCTACGCTCACTGCAAAAGTGAGTTACAGAAATAGCAGACGCGTGACACCCTCCGTTTCTTAATCATGCATGGTTTCAGCACGGCCATAGTGAAAATGAGTCACAGGAATAATACTCAGGATATTCTTATTATAAAATAAATTGGATTAGGAATATAATTTCCTAAAAGTATTGTAAAAGTTTGTTGCATTAAGTTGCATATTTGCCTCGGTTACCTATCCATTACCTTCTACAAAATTATGGGATTTTATATTTTCTACAATTATTCCAAACAAAATATGTAAAAAAAATAACTTGAAACAAGTTATGATTAGAAAACTAGTTTTAAGGGGGTTGTCATAATTCAATAACTAAAACTAACTTTGGAATAGCCTAAAAAAAAGTTCCATCGAGTTACACTTAGAATTTTTTTTGTAGTATTGGGCATATCTTTTCTTATAAATTTTGTAAAAATCAGCTGCATAAAGTTGCATATTTCGTTTCGGTGTAAGGTTTGATCATAGGCAAAAGAAAAGGTAAAATGTTGTATAACTTTGCCAGGAAACAACAAACCTATGCACTACCTTCAACAAAAATATGGGATTTTTCATTTTCTTCAATTATTCCGAACAAAGCATGTATTAAAAAATAACTTGAAACAAGTTATGAATAAAAAATTGATTTTGAGGGGGTTGTAACAAAAACGCTTTGTATATCCGAAACGGTGCGACCTACACTTTTGGTAAATTTGACAAAGTGAATTATTTTCAATAGTTCTAAAAGTTTGTCGAAGAAAAAAATTTTCTATCTCTTCATAAAAAAAGTTATGGCTATATTTTTTGTCAAAGTAGGCCATGTACAATTAGGGATAGAATCAAATTACGCGGAATATATTTATAAAAAATTTCTTCAAAGCAACTATATGCATTAAAAAAACGGTTTGGCAGCTACTGATTTATGTCCACGTTTTTATTGATTCGAACCACTGTGCGACGTAGCGAAAAAAAGTGTAAAAATCTTCAAGATTTGTCTCAAAACTTATTTAATTTGTAGGCTATATCAGTTATTTACTAAACGAACCAACTTCGGCTATATTGGTTCCCAGTTCCCGGTTCCAGAAGTACCGCAAATAGTGGTCAAAAACTCTAAAACGAAACTCACTCAATTTCCTCTGAAATGATTTGATCGATATACATAAACCATAATCTTTATTTCAGTTTTTTTAGTTTGCTGTTGAATTTAATCAGGGTCTGACTTCCGGTTCCAGAACTATAGGGTACAGCGTATTTAACACTAAACATACCATTACCGGTTTTGAAGTTTAGCATTAAAAATGCACGTGTCAACATACTGTTTTTGCGAATTTTATTTCATAACTTTTTCTCGCTAATCAATATACAGGTAATATTCTATATTATATGTTTTTGTGATTTGTATATTTTGATTAATACATGTCGTTTACCGATTCTTACCACAACCGGTCATTTGACTGGAAGAATATTTTTACCTTTCTCTAAACAAAGAATATAAATTTACCGGGAAAACTGATCTTTGATCGGAGCCAGGAAGCTTTCTAGTGTTATACGCAATTCCGTTCAGCTAGACGAGATCGGAACATGTGTCTGTATATATGAATGAGTGTGTGTTTTATTTTAATAATGTGAAATGCATTTACCAACAGAGTGTAAGACTCTCCACAGGACTGCCACAGTATAATTGGAACTACCTACTAAAACACCTTGGATATCTAACCCTACCTTCCCGGAACTACCGTTATGTGTAAGGGATGTAAGGCTATCGGTGCTCAAAAAATTTTTCCCGGCCATATACATCGCCATGGACGTCTGGGGACGATGACCAAGAGACTGTTGAGGTCGTTCCAGCGATTCCGGTTGGAGCTTGGCCTTCGGTTTGCTGGAACCTCGACGACCCAGGGCTGCTCTACGTCACGAACTACTTGGCTAATCTCCGACGATGGACCTAGCCTACACTGACGGAAAAGTTCCCCGACGATGGAAGTTTCCCAGGGACCGACGCTCCCGATATCCGTAAACCGTTCGAACGGCAGGATGCATGGGTCGGTCCAGTGATTCCGATTGGAAAATGACTTCCGGTTCACTGGCGTCCCGACGATCTTATGTAGCAATCTACATATCTAATCCCCGTCGAAGGTTCTAGACTCCACCGACGGAGAGCTCTCCGATAAAAGAGTTTCTCGCGACACTGAATCTCGTGTTCTGCCACACGGGACACTCGAATGAGTGCCGAGGTCGATCCTGAGATTCCATTTGGAGCGTGGCTTCCGGTTCACTGGCGCCTGAACGACTCGACTTCGGTGAAGTGGCTTCTACTCGGCTAGCCCCGACGAAGGATCTAGAATACACCAGCGAAGTATTTCCCGACGATGGAAGCTCATCCGTAAGCGTATCCGTTCCCGAACCCGACTGTCTTGATGCCCGGGAGGAGCCTCAAACTCAGTACACTTCCGTACATTATATTCCACAGCAGCGGACCCAGGATAGATCCCTGTAGTACTTCGGCTGTGATAGAAGTGCTGCGTAAGCCTTCATCGGTCTGGTAGAAGCCCGGTTCTGAAAGTAACTTTCCAGAATCTTGTACAGCCCTTCTGGTACTCTCAATCGAAGGAGGGAGTCAGCGATATCCGCCCTACAAGCACTATTGAACGCGTTTTAGAAGTCAAACGGTACTACTGTACACCATATCCGCCTTTGCAGAACCCGTACACTTCGTTAGACAGTCCACTCGCCTCCTCTATGAACGGAGCTAGTCGGTTCAGGATGATTCTCTCCAGGAGCTTCCATGTAGTCTCGATAAGACAGATTAGTCTATATGCCGACATGTTCCCAGGAGGTATTCCAGGTTTCGGTAACAGGACCAATCTCTGCCTTTTCCAAATGTCCGGGAACGTGCACTCGTCCAGACATCTCTGCATGACCTCCCTGAACATGTACGGTTTTAAGATTATAGTAGCCTTCAGAGCCGCGTTCGGGATACCATCTGGCCCTGGGGCTTTCTCAGTGTCGAGAGATCTCGCCGTTCGTTCGTCACTCTGCAAACATCGCTAGTTGTACGCGTCGTGGTGAGGGAAGGAGACTCTTACGATATTCTTCAGCTTTGCCGGACTAGGTTCACGGGGTGGTAGTGCCCCTATCGTATTTGCCACAATCATGCTGTAGGATTGGAGTTGACACACTGACAGGGGTTATCAAAGCAGGCTTTTTTGCTTACGCGAATAGCATTGTTCAGAATAAGCTTGGCCGCCTTGACGCTTCGTTCCTAACTGCTCTCAACTCCGGTGATATATCTCTTTGCATCATTCCATTACGCAGATCGCTCGAAGGTCGTAATTGACGCGTCGCAAGCCCGTGTCAAGACGGCCACAAACTCTTTCCCATCTAAGTTCCCTGTGTAGTTCTCCAATGCAAGAGCTGCTCTAAATATTTCACGGCCGAAGTCGACAACCTGCCACGCTCGGGTTCCGGGGACATTTCCCCTACTGCTATGGCGGTCGCTATGATTATAGCCATCTATCACTCTCCAGTTCAAGTCCCCGGCCAGGCCGGTACTGCAAAAAATCACGTCGATAAACGACTCAACTCCGTTCCGCTGGAAGGTGCTTTTGGCACCGTCGTTCCCTAGTACCACATCTAGTTTGGCGAGGGCCTCTAGCAGCATCTGCCCTCTCTGGTTAGTGTTGCGGCTACCCCACGCCGTTTCCCTTGCAATGAAATCTCTTGCTATTACGACGGGGTTTTCACCAACCAGGGCTACGGTCAGCCTGTCGACCAGTTGAGTGAACTGGTCTATTGGCTATCGCAATGGGGCGTAGCAGCTGCAATAGTATACGTCAACCCAGTTCTTATTGTCCGCAACCCAGTTCTTATTGTCGGCTGGGATGCGATAGGGGTCCGAAAGGATAACGACATCTGTGCTCCACTGTGGTGTTTTGTTGCAAGTAAACGCTTTGTGACCTTCGCCACCCCAACGCTTGCATAGGTTGCTTCAGTCTGGGCCATTGCAGTCCCACGGCTTGTGGCCAGATTCGAAACGCCTGAAGCACATATACACCCCCGGCGGTGGGTTGCAGTCACTGGGCAAACCGACCAACCAACTTTTAGTTTACTCACTTTTACGACCTTATTAGCATCCATGACTGAGAGCTTGAACCTGGCTATCTGAGTGCATGGGGTCCTTTTCTCAGGCGAATGGATTCCTGTTAGACGTCCATCCCTCCTTGCTTCTTAATAGCCGCAATTAGCGCTCACGATCCCGTCCAGCTATTTACACTGAAATGTCACTTTGTTTTGAAAGGCTCTCACTTCGACCTCGTCGCCTTGAACTCGCTGAGCTAGCGCCCCAACTTCTCATCCAACCGGTTGTGCTCCTTTTTTAGCACTAGCAGCATCTCGCAGCTCTAGTACGTCTATTAAACGAGGTTAGTGGTTTGAAAGTTTGACTTGTGCACTGTTTTTTTCGATACGCTATGTTTTCATGAAAATGGTTGAACCGATTTTCTCTATCTTAGGAATGACAAAAGGAATAAGCGTACCTTGCCTCTGTATCTCGATAAAAACAACCGATACGGAAATGTTGAATACCTCCTACTTCAAGGCCAAAACGGAATACCTATGCCAAAAAAACCCATAGTGATTGGAGAATCGGTAGAGTTACGAAATATACTCTCGAAGTACGTAGCAAATATATACTCTCGAAGTACGTAGCAAAGCACATGCCGTTGTATTGTTACGTGCTGGGATGTAGCCGAAAATGATACGGAAGAAATTATGGAAAACCTACGTGATATATGGAAGTTGTAACCGCAATTAGAAGGATAAGTCGACGAACCGATGCGGGTTTCATCAACACAGGAACGATGATTCGATAAACGGAACCTCTCCTCCCGAACACGTTAAATTTGGATTGCTATGCCCGTGCTATCCAAGTCCAATGCTATGCTACAGATGTTTCTCATATGGCCACACGAAAGTAAAATGCACAAGTGAAGAAAGATGCAATAATTGTTCTGGAATACACGAATCGTCACAGGGTTGCAACCAACCGGTAGTATGCAAAAACTGTCAGCAGAATCACTGAATCACACTGAAGCAAGAGATGCACATAAATCAAGGGTGACGTCAAAGAATATAAAATGTTAAAATGTCGCAGTTGATGAACAATTTGAAGGAAAAGGACGAAGAAAATATGAAAATTCAAGCTGAAAACGAGGCTATGCTCAAACAAATATCGAAACTCCAGCAAACTTTGAAACAAGTTTTGGAAAACCAAAAGAAATTGCAAGAGCACTTGAAACAACAACCGCAGCAATCTAATCCCACACTACCAATACCAATAACGGCATCTGTGCCTATAGCAACGCAAGCTACAACAGAGCAAAATAATCAAATTATAACCAGGCATCGATCAGTGAAGAAATGTTAAGCAGAAAAAAGCGAAAACCCGTATCTAGCCCAACAAAACGAGCACCGAAACAACACAAAACAAATCAAGCGCTATCAATGAGTTCTCAAAAAATTTAAACAATAAACAATGCAGGTAGTCATACAATCTCCTCTGGCGAAGAAACAGTCACCGATGAGGAAAGGAGTCACTTACGCTAAAACCCTTGACCTTGAATTCCAACTTACTGCTTCATTCTAAAAACAAAATCTATTACATGGACTCAACACACTCTTACCCATCAACAGCCTCCAATCAAATACTACTTGAATGCCACAGCTATGTCGAGGACAATCAGCGGATCCTAGAACTGTTAAACGATTCGCTACTTGAACTTGGTGAGGAAGAGAAAAAAGTAACCCCACCACTGTCTGAACAGGCAGAGGTCGCATCGGAATTAGCAGACACGGCTGCCAATTTGCCACTGTCTTATCCAAATTCCGGTCTTCCTGTTGAAGGCACGAGCGACAAACAGAGGAAAATCAAACAGTACTGATGCACAACAGTACCGATGCACCTTAAAGCATCGCAATTCAATGGAACGTAAATGGTGTAATGGAACGCTACGCAAAATTGCAACTTCTTGTATTAAAAAATATCAACCCATTGTTATTGCACTACAGGAAACATGTTTGTCTCAAATCGAAATTATGAACCGCTTTCATCGCTCTGAGTATGAATGGAAATTTAAACCTGGCCCAACACATCACTCTCAAAACATAGTGGGACTCGCTATTCACCAGTCTACAAAGCATAGATTTCTCAGTCTCAACAAGTTGTTGCAGCTCGTGCCGACCACCCGATATAAGCTACCTATGCAACTGTTTACATACAATGTCGTATGCAACCACGTGACTTAGAAGAAGAGCTAGAACGTTTGATTCAAGATATGTCACTTCCCTTCGTACTGTTGGCTGATTTTAATTCTCACAGCCCACTGTGGGGGATCGTGATACACGATCACAAGGGAGACGTCATCGAAGACTTCGCAGCCAAACATAATCTTTTGATTCTGAAAAACGGCGAACAAACGAGGTTTGATCCACGATCAGGTAAGACATTCACTGTTGATCCAACCATTTGCTCGCAGGAGTTGATTAAACGCAGGAGTTGATTAAACTGCAGTGGAGAGTAGATGCAGACAACCGAACCAGCGATCACTTTCCTGTGATCGTGAGTGCACCAAAAACGAACTGCCGTAAAAGATGGCTACACGAAAAAGCCACGAGATGTGGCGAAAGGTTAATGCGTTCTGTGGAAGAAAAAAATTCCAAAAGCAAACGTTAGTTGTTCGGCTGAAGTTACAGAACAGTTGGATCGCTATTTTCATTCAATTTCTCAACCACACACGCCTTCATTTATACGTCTGTAGGTGCTGACAATATCAGTTACGCAATGCTCCGTCATTTACCTTTTAGAATCGAACTAGCAGTACTGGACACTATTAACAATTTGTGGAGCTCTGGAAACATAGCTTAGTCTTGGAAAGAAGGTATTATTATTCCGTTGCCAAAACCAGGGAAAGATTGTCATTGTAGGCGACTCACTTTCAACCCTTAAGACACAATCGACTGAAATTCCCCAAGGCTCAGTTCTTTCCGTTACATTATTTTTGGTATTGATGGACGGTTTTTGAGAAAATATCCAAGGAAATCCAAATTTTGGTGTATGCTGATGATGTTCTTGTAATGGCTACTGGTGAAAATGCAAAACAAGTGCAAAAACAACTGCAAAAAGCAGCAACCATGCTGGGTATATGGGCTGCTGAATAGTATGTCGATTTTAGTGGAAAAATCCAACTTTATTCTCATATACAAAAAGCGAAAGCATCCAGAAACCCCTGCTATAACCATTGACCGCTTAGGAGTACGCCAAGCAGAATACATTAAAACCCTTGGAATCATCCTGGATAAACGATTAAACTTCAAACGGCATGCAGCAGCTTCACGGCGTAATGTCCAATCAGTTTTGAATTTCCTCAAAGTAGTTGGAAATGTAATGTGCGGAGGAACACGGAAAACTTTACAGCAAATGACCAGCGCAGTGCTATTTCCAAAGTTAATCTACGGAATGAGTATTATTAACGGCGGTAGCATAACGATTTCGAAAGCATTGAAACCTATATAGGACCGCCATAAGAGAATCATCGGGAGTATTCAGATCAAATCCGATTGAATCCATAATGGCCGAAGCTGGACAACTTCCTTTTAAACAAATTGTGATCACGAATTTAACAGTAAAAGTAATACGATTTATTCAAAAACTGAACATCCTTTCTCCATCACTGAACACTGTTGATCAATTTATTGACAATTTTCCGTCTTTAAAAAGGGCTTCAATAACGTATCAATCGCTTACCGGAGAAACGTTCTCTAGAATTGCAACTCTACGACTCTTTGAAAAAGCAGATCAAAGTCGGTGAGCCGTCAACCAAAGCACAACAACTCTTTCGAGAGCTCTGCGCCACAAAATATTTGTTCCATCGAATCATTTTTACAGATGGGTCTGTTGGCCTGGATAGTTTAGGTTTCAGAGTTGTAAGCGAAAATATTGAAGTCAGCAAAAAATTGCCTAATAAGTGCTCTGTTTTCTCGACTGAAACAAGGCCGTTGACGCCGTTCTGAATATTCGTACAAATACATCAGTGGCCGTCACTTTTACGAATTCTGCCAGTGTATTATCAGCTTGAAAAAGGCCATCCCTGGGTTCAAGAAATTGAAGAGGAGTTGAAAGACAAATTAGTTGAGCTTTGTTGGATTCCACGACATACTGGAATAGTTGGAAATGAAGCAGCAGACAAGTTAGCAAAATCGTCCAGCGGTGAACCGGAATGTGATGCGATTCCGGCAGAAGACGCAATCCGATCATGTAAGCAAAATGTTAATCTGCAATGGGAACACCAGTGGCAAAGTAGTACCAGTTTTTTGAGAGCAATAAAATATACAACGAATCAATGGCCAGACAGATTTCCTACCACAGAAAGAAGAGCGCTAAGTAGATTGAGAATCGGTCACACCAGATTAACACATTACCACCTATTCAACGGAGACAGCAGAAACTGTCTGACTTGTAACGAACCACTGACGATTCGACATATCATAGATTGCCGAAAACACGAAACTCATCGGAAAAGTTGTAACCTTGCGACGACCATTGGAGACGTTTTGAGTAACAAGGAGAAAGAAGAACGAAAATTGGTGATATTTCATAGAAAAACGAATCTATTGAATTTACTATAAAATTAAATGACATTTATAACACATGGATCAATAAGTCCCGAGACTAAAGCAGAGATGGCGCTCGTAGTAAACCAGTAACCACGTCTTTCTAGAGTACTAACCTTTGCTTGAAACGAGTCAAAATTTTAAGTCGATCCGACCAGAAACAGCTGAGTTATCGAGGTTGGAGTAAAGTCGTTTTGTAGTTTGTTTAAAAAATGGAAAAAACCGAGTTTCGTGTTTTGATAAAACATTGTTTTTTAATGGGTAAAAACACCGTGCAAGCGAAACAATGGATTGAAAAATGTTATCCGGACTCTTGTCCATCAAAAGCAACGAACCCCCCATACTCCCCCGATTTAGCCCCCAGTGACTACTGGCTTTTTGCTGATCTTAAAAAAATGCTCCAGGGAAAAAGATTTGGCTCAAATGAGGAAGTCATCGCTGAAACTGAAGCTTATTTTGAAGCGAAAGATAATTTTTTTTATAAACATGGTATTGAAAAATTTGAAAAACGTTGGAACCATTGTATCACCCTAAAAGGTGATTATGTTGATGAATAAAAAAAATTTGCAAAAAAATGTTGTTTCCATTGTTAGTCTCGGGACTTATTGATCCATGTTTACATATCGACACTTGACTAAATAGCTTATGGGACGAATGATCGCAACTGAACTCCCCAAACCAAATAATAATAATAATAATAATAATAATAATAATAATAATAATAATAATAATAATAATAATAATAATAAAAATAATAATAATAATAATAATAATAATAATAATAATAATAATAATAATAATAATAAAAATAATAATAATAATAATAATAATAATAATAATAATAATAATAATAATAATAATAATAATAATATTAATAAAAATAATAATAATAATAACAAATGTAGCTCTTGGAGACATTTTGTCGAAGCTTTGTCAAAAGAAACCTCAATGAGCACTCATTGGAATACGACCAGACGAATGAGGAATCGTAACGTAGGAAATAAGAGTGAGGAATATTCGAATCGATGGATATTTCATTTTGCGAGGAAAGTTTTTCCAGATTCTATTCCTACGCATAGCATTATTAGGAAGTCTTCTTCAAATAATGGTTCCAATGATAGCCCGTTTTCAATGATGGAATTTTCCATAGCACTCATGTCTTGTAACAATAACGCTCCTGGGTTGGACAGAATTAAATTCAACTTGGTGAAGAATCTGCCTTACCTTGCAGAAAGAGGATTGTTGGAATTGTTCAGTTTCTTGAGCAAAATATTGTTCCACCTGACTGGATGCAAGTGAAAGATCGTATTCAAAAACCGGGGAAACCAGCTTTCAATCACAACTCATACAGACCCATTGCAATGTTGTCCTGCATCAGAAAATTGTTCGAAAGAATTATTCTTCGACGTCTCGACAACCGCTCGCTTAAAACCAACAAATGGCATCTGTATTTTTAGACATTAAAGGTGCATTTGATTTAGTTTCCATTGATGTTCTTTCAGACAAGATCCATCAACATGGACTTCCAGCGACTATAAATAATTATTTGCACAACCTTTTGTCAGAGAAATGCATGTATTTTTCACATGGCGATTTGACAACATTCAGAATTAGCTACATCTTCCGCAATTCTCATGCCTCAGTCCGCTCCTCTATAATTTTTACGTGAATGAAACAAAAACCATTGCAAGATACCTTAGATAACTTGTCTGTTTGTGCTGTTCATCTGGGTATCGAATTCTTTGCGGAGAAAACAGAGCTGGTCGTCTTTTCAACAAAGCATGATCTCGCGCAGCTTCAGCTTCATATGATGGGATGAATGATCCAACAGGTTTTGACTTCCAAATACCTCGGGGTGTGGTTTGATTCTAAATGTACGTGGGGAGGACACATTTGGTATCTGATTACAAAATGTCAACAAAGTGTAAATTTTCTTCGAACAATAACAGGATCTTTGTGGGGTGCTCATCCGGAAGATCTAATAAAATTGTATCAGACAACGATACTTTCAGTGATGGAATATGGATGCGTTTGCTTTCGTTCCGCTGCAAACTCTCATATTATCAAACTGGATCTTCAATCTCAAACAAGATTCATGACAGTATATTTCAATCATATGTCCCAGGAAATCGACCCTTAGAGATATATTCCTATCCGTGACAGCCTCTTAAATGTCCCTGACTCAAGGTTATTTTTCGACATCCATGCAGCGCGAAGTGCGTGGAATCCCAGAACACCTACACTCGATGGAAATCCCAAAAATATTTATAAGTAAGTTCAGGCATATTGACTCTGAGAAAATATTGTACACGGATGGACACGAAGAGACTACTGGGTTTGGTATATTCAACAATAATGTCTCGGCTTCATTTAGGCTTCCAGAACCTGCACCTGTTTATATAGCAGAGTTACAGCAGTTCATTACAGTTTGAGTCACATTATCTCGAAACCATTATTTTCTCTTCACAGATAGTCTAAGTGCAATTGAAGCCATTCGCTCAAACGCTGCTGGCAAAAATGAACCGTTTTTCTTGGGCAAAATATAAAAGTACCTGAAAGTCATATTGAATAATAATTATTGAATCACAATAGTTTGGGTCCCGGTTCATTGCTCCATTCCATGCTATGAAAGAGTCGATAGTTTAACTAAACGTGGTGCTATTGAGGGTGAAATTTATGAGAGACCGATTGCTTTCAACGATTTCTATAGCGCGTCACACCAAAGAACACTTGTCAGCTGGCAAGCTTCTTGGGATAAAGATGATCTGGGTCGGTGGATGTACTCAATTATTCCTAAAATATAAATGATATTGAATGAAAGTGATGATCTGATACAAACAAACCTGCAATAGTTATAAGATCATGTACAAAATAAATGTATTCTTTATAGCAACTCGCTTGATAAAAACAATTATTATAGCAACTCGCTTGATAAAAAGAGTGAGTAGATTAACTAATTAATACCAACATACTAATATGATATTCGAAATGTATTAGGTTTAAAGTACTATGTATTGTGGATGCCACGGCAAAGAAAAACTTATGTATATTGCCTATGAAATAAACGTATTTAAGGAAAAAAGTGCTCAATCCACCTAGCAGTGAGATGATACCTTTTTTTTCAATCCGCATGTGTTTTTTGCACGAATCTTTTTCGGTATTTCAGTTTTCATGACATTATTTTAATGACAGTCGTTTTAATCGACAATTTGAGATTTTAATTACTCATTACTCTGTAATGCCGAAACTGCAAATCGGATCGAATTTGAATCTGAAAGTTGGACAATCGATTAAACATAATAATAATAATAATAATAATAATAAAAATAATAATAATAATAATAATAATAATAATAAGAGTAATGATAATAATAATAATAATAATAATAATAATAATAATAACAATAATAACAATCACCCTACTACATCTTTTATACTGCTGATTCATGCTGTTTAGCCTGACTCACACAGGCAGAAGTAACAGAAACGCAGATTTATTTTGATTAATTGGTTTAATGTAAATAGAGCATGATATAGTAAGTTTATGTTCAACTAGGTTCAAAACTGTTCAAATTTATAGGTCATATTTGCTTCTGGCAAGCGAAGCAACTTCGTCTATACCGGTCATCTGAATCCGGTTTCGGAAGAATTAGAAATGATGATTAAAAACTACAAAAAGGATCTCACTCACTTTCCTTCAAGATGGCCAAATCGATGTTCACAAACTTATACACTAAGGTCTCTTTTTACACGTTTTTTTTTCGCGCGGTTTTTTAAAACACGGCTTTTTACACGGAATTAACACGGTTATTATTTACACGGTTTTCACAATTAACACGGTTTCTGATGAGAGTTTAAAAAGAAATGTCATATGGTTTTTTGAGAAAAATTTGAAAAAAGCTATCAGGTTGTCTGTAAGAAAACGATTATGGGAGTTAATTTAAAGTTTGAAAGTGATCTAAAATCATTCATTCTACAATTCGCGGGAGTATTGACTGTCGTTCCATAAAATGATTGATCAGTCTTCAGATCTTGATCCCCTGTCGTAAATTACACGACAACGTCTCTTCCGCTCAGTTGTGGTGTATGATGTCAGCATCGTCATTGATATCATCGAGAATTTCGGAGCGTTAAAGAACTAGTCAAATTTACTTCAACTCTTCAGTATTTCAATTTGAAGGATTGAAAGGAAATGGTAAGGGTTGGACAATGTCCAGTCAGAACTCTGACTAGAATACTACAATGATGCTTGGAGAAATGCAGTAGAACTTTGACATTTTCAGATTTTAATCTGATGCTTTTGTCTGAGCGCAAGTTTGCAAGCTGCGCCAGTAGCTGGCATGTTTGGATGCAGCCCAAGAACGAATCTTGTGCTTTATCCAACTAGTTGAAAGTGGTAAAGCTGGTTCCGGACCAACGAAATCATTCGTTGCACCAGCTCTAGTCAACTCATCAGCCCATTAATTTCCAGTAATACCAGAATGGCCGGGTACCCATAAGAAGTAAACAGCATTTAAAATGTTAAGTTCTTCAATTTGAGTTCGACATGCGATCACTAGATTCTAGTTCGACATGCGAACTGAGTGCTTTTAAGGGTGCCTGACTGTCGGAACAAAAAAAATTCGTTTACCACAGATCCTCTGCTGAAGTGCCGATTGAACTCCACACAGAATCGCGTAGATTTCTGCTTCTCACACAGTACTATATCTATCAAGTGCATGAGACTGCTCCAGCCTCATTTCACGACAGTAGACACCAGCACCAGCACGACCATTCAACAGAGAAACGTCCGTATAATAAACTATGATTTCATCAAGTTGTCGTTCCAGACAACCAGATAACCATTCCTCACGAGGAGGATAGCTCACATTGAATGTTTTGAAAGGAAAACTGCATGTGAGAGTTAGGTCACTAGGAGCGAGTAAATCCCACGTAACCATTTGAGACCACAAGCGAGTGTGGCTAGTAGCATAATCTAATGGGTTACTGTTCCAAAGCCCTGTAACCTTAAGACGGTATGCACAAGATTAGGAACACATGTAGTGGTTTAATGCACAGCAGCGCCTGTAGAGCAGCAGTAGGAGTTATCGTGAATGCTTCTGTCACCATCATTAGGACCATCCTTTGGAGATGATTTAGCTTTGACTGAACTGTCGCGACTTCTCCTTTCTGCCACCATACAAGACATCCATATGCTAAAATTGGTCTAACAATAGTTGTGTAGATCTAATGAATGTATCTGGGTTTGAGTCCCCATGATTTTCCAAAAGCTCGTCTGCATTATCCGAAAGCCATGCAAGCTCTTTTAATCCTGTAGTCAATGTGAGCAGACCAATTCAGTTTTGAATCAAGAATAACCCCGACGTATTTAACTTGATCGATCACAGTGACCTCTGAACCAAAGAACTGTAACGGACGAGCTCCTGTGATTATTTTACGATGAGTGAAAAGCACCATTGATGTTTTGCCCGGATTTACAGATAATCAAACCTGACAACACCATTGTTCAATAGATCGCAGGGCTTGCTGCATTAAATCAAAGAGAGTGTTAATGCTTATACCGGTCAGCAATATATGATAATCGTCGGCAAAACCATAAGTCGGAAACCCAAGGTTATTAAGTTTCGTTAACAACCGTTGATGTTACCAATGCATATTATCACTCATTGCGGAAGGCTCTACACTCATTGAATGTCACACCAACATTCAAGTTATGCAGCTTTAGGACCAAGCTGCTTTGCAACTCACAGCACGAGTATGATCTGGTAATAAAACATCGCCGTGAAACGAAAGCTGAATTTTACACTCTGACAAGCCAAGTGAAATACCAAACAAAGTAGTGCTAAGAGGACTTCCTTTAGTCAGCGAAGAGTTACTGATGGGCATCTTATCAAAACTTAAAAAACCGGCTATGGCAGCTCATCGAATGAAACGTCGAGAAGAGGATAAACGTACGTACAGAGACGCATTGTACCTAATTCACTTCAAAAGAGGTACGACCACGTTGAAGCAGCTTAAGGAACTGAAGGCCATCGATCATGCCATCGTGAAATGGGAACCCTACTGCAGCAAACGCAGAGATCTAACTCACTGCATGAAATGTCTACACTTCGGGCATGGTGCTCGAAATTGCACATGATTAGCCGTTGCAACCGCTGTGCGCCATGGATGGAGAATCTACAACCCGTTGTGTAAACTGTGCTGGACCCCATGAAACAACCGAACGAGCTTGCCCGAAACGTGCTTTTCTTGAAAATAAAGAAACAAGCTACACCTCAGCGACAACCATCGAAGAAGAAGGTTCAAGCTGTACCACCTGTACCGCCATTGGACCCAGTGAATTTCCCCAGGCTGAATAATCTACCGGATCCAATCCTCCCGCCACCTGATTTCAAAACTACTGATGATGGCCCAGCTGTAAACTGTACTCCGCTATTTACTTCTGTGGAGTTGATGAAAAATTTCGTCAACATGAGCTCTGCGCTCCGTGGTTGAAAGACCAAAAAGGAGCAGATTCAAGTGCTCGGTTCGTTTATTATCCAGTACGGTGTGTGAAACATTAAAAGTGATGAATTGGAATTCCTGATAGGTGCGTCCAAAGCAAATTGAACTATCGGACTTCGTAAGAACACAGCACGTCGATATGTGTGTTATCACGGAAACACATTTGTCACCGAAGATGTCCTTCTCAATACCAAACTACGTCAACATTCGCCTGGATCGAACCCACTCTAGGGGCGGTGGTATTGCGATTGCAGTCAGAAGCGATGTGAAGTTTGCTGTACTTCTGAGCTTTGGTACGAAATTCATCGAGTCGCTAGTAGTTGAATTGGATACGACCATAGGAAGGATAAAATTCATCGCAGCATACTGCCCTAGACAGTGCTCATCGAACCAAGGAACTCAATCACAACTAAGAAATGATCTGCAGAAGCTGACAAGAGGACGAAATGAATTCATCATCGCCGGTGATATCAATGCCAGACATCAAGCCTGGGGAAATTCCAGAAATAATCGGAATGGAGCAGTGCTGAACGACGACCTTCAAAACGGCTACTACACTATCCTGAGTCCGGATAGTTCATCGTATGTTGCCAGATCAGGGACCTGCTCCATCATCGACCTGTTTATCACCAATCTTACTGAGAACATCTCTCATCCTGTCATCATTGAAGATCTCAGTTTCGACCACTATCCAATTGTGCTAGCAGTGCTGAACGACGACCTTCAAAACGGCTACTACACTATCCTGAGTCCGGATTGTTCAACGTATGTTGCCAGATCAGGGTCCTGCTCCATCATCGACCTGTTTATCACCAATCTTACTGAGAACATCTCTCATCCTGTCATTATTGTGGTGGAAATTGGGTCCGGTGTTGAAGCCCAGCAACGTACTCGACGTAATTATCATCATGTCGACTGGTCAGCATTCATCAGCAGTGTGGACAACAACATTAACTACGATCGCCATCCAGAATCAGCAGAGGACATCGACAGACAACTAAATGAAGTTGAACGTGCCATAGCCAGAGCTCGTGAACTAAACATAAGAGAAATACCAATATTCTGTACATCTATCACCATTGATTCTACCACTAAAGCATTAATTAGGTTAAGAAATATTTATACAGTACCAGAGAACAGGACTCAGGGAACAGAAAACTTCAGCTAATAATCTAACTAATATCATAAGGCTAAGAATGAACGATATCAAAAACAGGGAATTCTCAGACCATGTCAGTAAGCTAGATAATTATTCTAAACTTTTCTGGAAATTGTCTAAACTTCTTAAAAACAAGCCAAAACCGATACCACCTCTTCGTCTGGATGACTATTTGCTCATAACACCGGTTGAAAAAGCTACTGCTCTTGGTCAACATATTGTTAGTTCCCATTGTTTCGTTCAAGACATGGTCAGTCCTCATGAAACTACTGTTTCAGCCTCTGCCGAAACTGTTGATAGAATGCCTTCCATATTTGCTGCTAATCACAGAAGTAGTATTGAAAAAATCCGAAGAGCTATCATCCGGTCAGTCTCTCATCTTCACTGTCCAAAATTTTCGAAAAAGCAATACTGTCCCGTTTGTTAGAGTTTGCAGACACCAATAACACTTTTCCTGAAAAACAATTTGGATGTAGAAGAGGTCGTTCTACTATGCACCAGTTGGTCAAAGTCAATAACACTCTCTCAAGAAATAAAACTGCTTCGAAAACATCTGGCAAAAATGCATAATCTCAACTTCCCAACCTATCTAGTCCAAATAGTAAAAAACTATCTGTGAAACAGAAGTTTCGAAGTCTTTGTTAACAACTTATAATCAGATAAATTTCATGTTCCCGCTGGTGTACCTCAAGGTATCCTTGGCCCAATATTATTCAATATTTTCACGTCAGATATTCCGGCACTTCCGGGTGATGGCGTACTCTCACTGCTAGGCGATCTACAAAGACCGCGTAATCCGTTCATTAGTAATCAAAATGCAGAGAGGAATGGATGTACTGGTTGATTATTTCAGCAGGTGGAAAATATGCATCAATGGAACTAAAACTCAAGCTGTCATACTTCCCCACTCTAAATCTCCTCGAATTTTCCCACCTAAGAATAACAAAATTAAAAAAAAATGCCTCTGAAATAGACTGGTTGAATCTAGGCTTATCTAGGACTGACCATGGATAGTAAGTTTCTCTTTAGGTCACATGTGGACAAAATAGTGTTAAAATGCAACATTTTATTGAGATCTCTCTACCCATTGATTAACAGAAAATCTAAATTATCAACTCAAAACAAACTAGCTGCTTACAGGCAATTAATTTATCCAGTCATTGAGTATGCAGTTCCAGTGTGGAAAAGTTGCGCAAAATGTCATAAAAATAAGCTTCAAGTCGTTCAAAACAAATTTTTAAAAATGATTCTGAATCTACCTCCATGGACTAGAACTTCTTATGTACATACAATTGATGAATAAGAAACAATCGAGCAGAAATTTGAAAACACACACAATAAATTCAAAACTAAATGTTCAATTTCTGAACATGCCATTATTAGAGCGCTTTACAGCTAGAGTTAGATTAATTTAGTTTACGTTAAGTAGATAAAAATACACAATTTCAAGTATATAAATCCAAACATGAAATAAAAGTCACTTACAATTTAGGACTGAAACAATAAAAAATAAAAAACTAAAACATAGACTAAGCAGATAATACCATTGATGTAAAGTTATGAACTGTATCACTAAAATATGGTAGCCTCTCTATATAAACGTTGACAAAAAATGGATAATAAATAAAATATATGATGTAAAAAAAATGCGGCAGCCAGTATTACCGAGTTAGCATCCTAGCATCGTTTCGTGGATTTTTTACGAAGAAACACACAAAAGAAAATGTCTGGCCGGGACAAGTTAAGGGAAAGGCAGTCCCGTTCGAACCTTGTTGGTCTTTAGTTCCCAGTTGGCAGAATCCACCGTCTGCTCCGGAGGGGAAACTTGAGCCAATTAGTTCTGATTCCTGATACCATCGCACAGGGCGGTGTACTGCCAAGCATCCAGGCAGTGTTGCTCCCGATGAAAACCGAGAAGAAGGCCTAAATGCCGATTTCCGGAACATTATTGTGTTACCCCGTTCTTTTCAGGACGACCACATCACTGTGATAAAGAAATATTTAAGACTGCTTTGAGTTTAGCTCATTATTGATACGCCTGGAAAGTAGAATGCGCAAATCAAGTTCATTTCTCAGATGTCGATTAATCTGTATATGTGGCAACTTTGTTTCGCACTGCATATTTCCAAACGACACCCATACTAGTATAAAGATTTGTTCTAATTTCATTTTCGCATTGCGTGAGTCGTAATTGAATGTGTTAGTGACGGGGCAAACTTTGTCTGTTCCCACCTGATGCTTTTGGTACGAAAGAGAAAATTCAACTTATTCTGTATGATAATCTGTAGCACTGAAAAGAGCTTTGAATTGTCACCACCAACACGATCTGTATCTAGATCCGAGATAGTTCTTAGTGTGTACACTGATGACTTCAGCTGGCAGGCTTATGGTGTGGTTTCACTGTGTGGCCGGCCCGATGTTACTCTCGTGTGTGTCTTCTGTAACTGTTGCTCACAGAATGATAGATAAAGTGGAAAAATCACCTTTTATATCGTTGGAGCAGCACATATTTTGTTCTCTTCCTCAGAACGAGTTCTGACTGGCTGGTGCTGAAATGGATCAATTCAGACAGGTTATTCAATAGTATACTATTGAAAAACTTCAATGTTGTTGCAATATACTTTCAAGTTAAAAAATTTCAAATCTATTGGTAGTTAGATTATATAAATCCTTCCACAGATCACTGAGTTAATAGCGTTTGAAATACGAGAAAGGCAAACAATCGTCATGTGTTTTCCTCTGATACTCGTTGGTACCAAACATTTCAGAAAAGTTTAATTTTGAACAATTCGAGATTATGTCACACCACTGAAAATTTTATCATAAAATTATGATCATATTTCCGATGGCATGTAGCAAAAATTATGTTGATACGTGAGATGCAACAAAAGATATTCACGAATAAAAATTTTTCACTCTCTCAAGGGGTAAATTTTTAAAAGGCGCCCCATGGTAAAGTAAGTCGTATTCACGACTCAAAACAACTATTTTTACGAATTTTTTTAGAGTTATCGTTCAACAAAATAAATTAAATTGTTTTGTATACTACAAAGCGTCATCCGAATAACATTAAGTAATTTTTTGGTGGGAGAATATTAAGAAATAAGCCCGTGAAGAAGTATTTATGAAGACGCTTCTAATCTGAATTTAACAAATCAATGCAGTGTAGTTATAGTAGATGTTTTTCTGGACCCCAAGATTTTAAAAGTATTAGACTCTTCCCGGCCCCCAACAAAACGGGACATCCAAACACAAAACACAATAAAAGTAATACAAATAGCTACCGCTCGTTCTTATCAATGTGAAATGTATGAATGAAAGGTGAATGTACCTAGTATTGGTAAAAACGGCAAACGGAGCGCAACCGTATTAAGAGGTTGTTCTAACAAGGACACGAGATTATTTTGGAAAAAGCTTCTCAACATTGCCATCCGATATTTCCAACGCTTTGCCAATATCTCTCAAAAATCGACTGTAGCTTAATTTTCTGTTGACACTCATCATTTATCATTCAGAAATTGTGTATGGAATTGCAGTGCAGTTTGTTACCACTGTTTCCGGTACTTCTGTTACCAGAAGTCGGAGACTGGTACATTCGGAGTCGATTCGGAACTGATTTGAGTCCACTATTGAAATATTTTGTGGCGCGCACACACATACAATTGGCGATCTCGGCGAACTGAGTCGAATGGTATATGACATGGTTCAAAAATCGGTTTTTACAGTGATTGCATAATCTTTCTGTATTTCATCATTTCATTAAAAAAAATATTTATATCTTGGGTTAGTAGGTTTATGAAAAACAATTGTTGAAAATTCGCAACATCGGGAAGATTTTTAATAAAAACATCTCAATCATTACCAGAAGCCCTGGTGTTTTTGATTGACTTAATTTTATTCGGTAATATCTTCTTGTAGCAATAATTAAGTTGAAGTGTGATCATAATTCAGTGACACATCGTTTTTAGTAGGACTCCCAACGTTCGTATTAAAAATGTGGACACCCTCGAACGGCTGAAGAAATTTTTGAGCTCTTTTACCGTTTGTAAGAAGTATTTGATTTAACATTTTTAAATTAAAAATTGGTTTCTTATCAACCTTTGAAAGTGTCCAGAATGATTTAGAACATGTTTTCATTTGATCAACTTCTTCAGAGAAATTTTCGTTGCTTTTCCTTCTTTTTTGCTGTTCGACTTCGTTTGATATTCGTCAATCCTGCATGTACATCCAAAAATTAAAACGAGTCTGGAGACCAGGTGAATGAATTGAAAATACTAGTATATTGAGAGATGAATCTTTGCATATCATGTTTGATCAAATGAAGAACCAATTCAAAACGGTTCTGCTAGCCTTTTATTGCAAAAATCCGAAATTCTCTCTGGATACGGTTATTGCATTGTTGCCAGACTCTTGTCGGAATTCTGCCAACATTCCGGCAAAACATTCTGGCAGACGCAGCGAGGTGTCTGGGGGGAAATCTGCCAGTCACATGCAAGTGGGAATGAGCAGCTGAAAATTGTCATCGAAAATTGGTTTTATTTTGAGCTTCGGTGTCTATTGCTATATTGATGTTGGCAGAGTTTCCCAAAATTGACTAACATGCTTCAGTAAAATTAAGATTTCATGACAAGTTTCAGGCTTTAAATAACTTTAGTATTGAAAGAAGGTAAAATTCGATGTTTTATTTGCCGTTGGACGAAAATGGTATCCTCATCACCCATTCCAATAAACCAGTCTAATCGAAAAACTACATAATCACCCTTATTCTAAATAACGACGTATTGATATTTCGATCGTATTTCATTTGAATTCCTGATAACGCCAGCAAAGGTAGCTAGGATTCGATCGAAAAATCAATACGTCGTTATTCAGAATAAGGGTGAATGTGAATTTAAAATGATATTGACATTTGGATTATGAAATATTTCTGTCACAAATTTGTAAACTGAGAACCAACTGAGGTTAGAAGGATATATTGGCATCATATAATAACTAGTGTAAGTCCATATTGATACAAAATGAACTATCACTCTTCACTTCTTCCGTCGTTTCCTTCCAACCGGCATATGAATGACAAATGGGCTATTTTAGAACTATAAGCAAGCTTTTTTTTGGTACTGAAGAAAAGTTGTAAATGAACGGAAAGGACTAAATTCTGTGAAACAAAACTACCTAATGGAATCTGAGGAAATTAACTAAAGAATGATAGTTTTTCAGTTTTTTCTTCTTTGTACCAAGAGGGCTGATTTTCAAATAACATTCGAATCAGTTCGCTCGTTAGTTCAAGTAGTGAATTGTCTGTACGTGTATGTGTGTCGATTGGCGGGTATATTTGATTAAAATGCGGTTGCTTCAAACTCTACATTGCAAATATCGAATCCCAGCTCATGATTCCAGTTTGGAAGTAATCAAAATACTACGAAATGAGACTATCATAAATTTATCATATATGGATAGATTAAACTTTTCAAATCGAAGGTAAGGTGCAATAAATCGTTTTTGTCTGATCCATGAATTTAGAAATGTTCACGCAATGATATAGATGACAACGGGCAAAATGCGATATCTGCAATTTGTAGATCTTATTAATTGATGACCTAACCAAATCATTTCGATTTACTGATTTTGAATCAAAAAATTGTGAAAGTGATACGATATTACTTTAGTTTGCTTTAGGCCATGATGATATCATCAGCGCCACCAGTGAACATTTTCACATGTAATATTAACAAAGTTCTTTATTCAGAACTACGTAAAAAATCAGCAGATCAACATAGTATAAAGTACAGCAAGAACTAAAGATAAATCGATAAGAATTTTTTTTTGGATTTCTTTCTCTATTTCCAGTAAATCCGGGGTCCGGTAAAACTAAAATCGCAACTAAAAGACCTATAAATCGAAGAAGTATAGAGCTGAGTTTAGATTTTGGTTTTGAGCCCAGTTTAGATTATGTTTTTCGTTTAATTTTTAACACTTAACACAAAAATATTTTTTTGGAAACAAAAATCGGTCACCGATAAAATTGAAAAATTCAAGCATTCATTTGACTTCAAGCTTGTGAAACTCATATCTGAGGAAACATTGCAGAATTCAATGAACTGAATCGAATGCTATATCACTTTTTCCAATATTTATTAGTCGAGTTTTAAAGCTTTTGCTTTACCTTTCTTTGTTCGTAAGAGAAAAAGAGCAAAACCATCTTGAAAAATATCTATTTTCAATTTAGAATTAATATTTGAACAAAAATTTTGCGCGATTTATGTAGGAATTACTACGTTCTCAAATTTAAAATTTAGCCCGTCATTTCAAAATTAAATATCAAATTATTTTTTTTCTAAATCAACTTCAGGTATGTGAAATTGGAAAAAATGTTTGTTACTGCTCTTCATTGAAGCATAGCATTTTTCCGGTTGAAAGTCAAAAATATGATAAAAAAAGTGTTTGAACTCATTTTTACTCAATTCTCTAGTATAGTTTTACCTGAAATATAGCGGCCCTTAAAATAATATCTGGACTTGCTATAATCTTAATAAAATCTGAATGTTTGCTTCTGATTTGGAATCATATTTATAAAAGAATGAGATATAAATATTAATTTCATATATAATTTTGATAGAATCCTGTTATACTCTGTTGATCGGGAAGCGACGTGTACAAGTCGAACAAATCCAGCAACAAAATTATGCATGAAATGAGTGAGCGTCTTTCTCGCCTCGAAGAATTTATGCTTCCTTCGAAAATTGTCGAAACCCCCACCGCTGCATTCAATCCTATCTTGGAAGAATTGAGAGATGAAGTCAAATCAATCTCGACGTCAATCTCGAATATCGTCGCTAAAGACGTGGAAAACACTCAGACTAAAACTCTAGCTGAAGAATTGGAGGCAAGCAAACCTAGTGGTAAACCAATAGAAAAAAAAATACACTTGCAGCGAGCATGGCTGGCGCTTCATCGGGAATAAAAAAAATCTGGAAGAGTGATTGGAGTAAATACGACCGTAAATAGCGCAATCGCCGGCTTCAGGAGAAACAGAGCAACAGTGACAAAACCAAAAATAATATTAATAACATCACCTGCAAAAGCAATAAAATTAGTCAACCTTCACCGTCGGTTATCCAAAATGCCTTACCTTCGGACAAGGAATTACTGGCAGCAGCGCCATTTTAATTTTCTGGACAACGAAGTACAAATGTCAGTATTACCTCAACATTTGTAAACTTAGAAAGGGCGAAACAATCAACCCTTATCGGAAAACCCCAGCTGAAGGCAGCAACAATAAATCTATACTCCAACACCCAGAAAACAACATCGCCGAACCATCATCAATCGGAGTCAACTGCACTGGCGCAATTTCGTTCGACAGTACGAAGTACAGTCAATTCGAACTGGACCCCATGCGGCCACCTATTGTGCGACTGACTGAACAGTCTTCAAATGGCGACGGTCGGTTCTTGAAAGCTAGACTTCGCGACCCAAAAATTTTCAACATTGTGCGACTGTATCTAGCCAACATGAAGGACGTATCATCCAACGTGTGCATCGACGGACAAACTCCAACTAGTATAAAAATGCTGCTCGTCTCCGAAGGACTTCCAGTATCTGCTGAATATCTCCTGCGCATTTATACGGAAGTTCATCAAGAATATGGACTTAAGCCGGACGAAGCCGTAGCAGACCTCGACTCATATCGAAACTATCTGTCCAACGAGCGGACCCGTCGCTTACAACAAGTACGCGAAAGTACGAACAAATTTTACCAGTCAAATTTTCGGAAGAAATGACGCCCTTTGACGAAGTAATAGACCCAGAAATTAGTAATGTAAGTATAGCAAAATTCTCAAAAACTTTTTCGTCTCTTAAACAAAATGCGACTGAAATTCTGGTATATTGCCAAAATTTCAAACGCATGAAAAGCCCGGACAAAATGAAAGAGATTAATCAAAATTCAATAGCCTCCTCTTTTGAAGTAATTCTGAACTGAAACTAGCTGGGATGAAAGTGTCAGAAGCGAAGAAGTATTTGGAAATACCTTCAATGTATTTCGGCACGATCGAAAATTATCTCTTTGTCATTAACTCTTGCTTTACTTCTGCAGTAATAATTACTCCTAAATTTAAAGAATTTGAACATGTATGGCCAAAGCCTCAATATCGGGTGAAGTTCATATTTTCTGCTCCGTCTACTTCCCCCCCGAAAATTCAAACAAATCATCTTTTGAATTATTCTTTCAATCTTTAGACACAGCCATTTCGAATATGGAACCTGAAGTAAAGCTTCATATTTTCGGCGACTTTAACCAACGTCATGCGGACTTCATTTCTGACATTGAAAATGAATCCATCCTACTTCCAGTCGTAGGAGAAAACACAACATTGCATTACTTTTTCGACAAAATTTCTAATTTGGCCTGCATCAAGTAAACTGCGTAAAAAATCGACAAAATGCATATTTAGATCTTCTTTTCACAAATTGTACAGAAGACTTTTGTGTGAGTGCATCAAACCAGCCATTATGGAAAAATGAAGCATTTCACACCGCAATTGAATATTCATTATTTTTACACAATGCATCCCTTCCCTACGACTTGGAGTATGAGGAAGTGCCGGAATACAATAAAATTGACTTTGAAGAAGTCCAGCGTAGACTTGATATAATTAATTGGCGAAATGTATTGAGTATAGAAGGAAATGTCGACGACAAAGTAGAAAATTTTTATCAAATTGTAAACAATATATTATCAGAAACTTTACCGAAGAAAAGAAGAAGAAAAAATTATAATAGCAAATTACCTGTATGGTTTAATTCACAACTGAAACATTTGAAAAATAGAAAGCAAAAAGCTCACAAAATTTACAAACAAGAAAATAGTGACACTAATCTTCAAAATTACATAGACCTCTGCAATCAACTCAAAATAGCCATAAATTCAGCACATGAAGAATATAAACGCAAAATTGAAAATGAAATTAAGACTTGTCCTAAGAATTTTTTTAAGTACACGTAAACTAAACTAAAAAGCAACAATTTTCCATCTCAAATGCACCTCGACGGAAATGTAGGAAAAAATAGTACAGAAATCTGCAAACAATTTGCAAACTTTTTTCAGGAAGTATATACATCGTATTCAGAAACTGACCGTGACCGTGAATACTTTTCTTTCATACCTGCATTTTCCAACTCTATCTCTGTAAACTATCTATCAGAACATGACATTTCGACAGCACTGACAAACTTAGACGCCTCAAAAGGACCTGGACCTGACAGTATACAACCAATATTCTTAAAAAATCTAGCTGAAGAACTCACACTACCACTACGGATCAGGGTCATTTCGCCGAAAGCCATTTCGCCGAAAGCCGTTTCGCCGAAAGTCATTTCGCCGAAAGGGTTATTTCGCCGAATGCCATTTCGCCGAATGCCATTTCGCCGAATGCCATTTCGCCGAATGCCATTTCGCCGAATGCCATTTCGCCGAAAGGGTCATTTCGCCGAATCCTGAAATCGTCTTGAAATTGTAGTTATAATTCATTTAAATTAAGGACAAACGAAAGATGATAGCGTTAACGCTCGTTTTGTTAACCTTCCATTGTACTTCTTGAATAATGATTCATTGTTGTACTCTTGAATAAAGATTGATTCGTGAACCTCAGAAAGTAGTTCCCAAGAAAACTGGTTGACTAGTAAGCATCAAAGCAATTGCATAGGTGTATCTACCAGGGAAATGTGAAAATGAAAAAATACTAATGCGGCTACGCCACATCGTTTTGGTTCCTGTGCTGTCCGACCTCGCTACCGCTCGTTCGGACCTAACTAAAGCAAAGAAACCTAGCTTTGAGTAGACCGGGCAAACGAGGCGGTTACAGGTTTGTATGCAAGAGGCCGCCGCTTCCGACGGTGGGTCGGCGGCCGACTCAGCTGGCGTCGGCTCGGCGGCTTTGTGCCGCCGAGCCATCTTGGCTTCGGTTATGTGGCTGCGCCACATCAGTTATACAGGAGACATAACAAGCAGGAGATATGACCCTTACGGCGAAATTACCCTTTCGGCGAAATGACCCTTTCGGCGAAACGACTTTCGGCGAAATGACCTATTCGGCGAAACGACTTTCGGCGAAATGGCATTCGGCGAAACGGCTTTCGGCGAAATGGCTTTCGGCGATATGACCCGCTCTCACCACTACAACTACTTTTTAACTTATCACTTAATAAATGTACTTTTCCTAAAGCATGGAAATCTTCTTTTCTTTTACCAATATTTAAATCTGGTTCAAAATCTAACATTCAGAACTACCGTGGAATAGCCATTATCTCTTGCATTCCATAATTATTAGAAAAAAATGGAAACGAAAAACTTTTTCAACAACTGAAGAACGTAATAACTAACAAACAGCATGGCTTTTTCAAAGGCCGCTCAACTACAACAAATCTCCTTGAATTTGTGACATTCACTCTGAACGCAATGGACGCTGGCAACCACGTAGAAACTCTTCACATCGACTTTAGTAAAGCTTTCGACCGTACTGACACACCATTACTTCTATACAAACTACAAAAATATGGCATAGAACATATCCTTCTGGAGTGAATTGAATCATACTTAACGAATCGTGTACAAGTAGTTCGCTTCCAAAACATAAACTCTGAGCCAATTAATCTGGCGTACCTCAGGGCTCTCACCTAGGGTCTCTTCTTTTCATTTTAAAAATAAATGACATTTCCTTCATACTCAAAAATCTAAAAGTGCTTATATATGCAGACGACATGAAACTCTTCATGGAAATTAAAAATATCAACAACGCTGTAATATTTCAGAACGAAATCAATCCATTCCACATTTGGTGCTGCAAAAGTCTACTTTAACTCAATGTAAAAAAATGCAACTCAATAACTTTCAGTAGGAAAAACGAAACCCATACTGTAGACATATTTTTAGGAAATCAAATAGTAGAAAAAAGTAAAATTGTACGAGATTTAGGTGTAATCATGGACTCCAAACTAACATTTGTGGAACATTATAACACAGTAATCAATGCTGTATGCTGGGCTTTATCAAACGCTTCAGTCATAATTGCTATATAGTACATATGTCAGACCCATCTTGGAATATTGCAGCCTAGTATGGAATCCATATAACATTATTCACGAAGAACGCATTGAATCTATACAAAAACAATTTCATGCACTTCATAAATTAAACTGGACAGCATTTCCTCTACCATCTTATGAAGCTGCATGCTCATCAATATACAAACACTTAAAGAACGCCGCGACTTTGCAATGCTTTATTTTATCAGCGACATTATTTCTCATCGCATACAATCAGCTCCATTATTATCGCAATTAAATTTTTATCTTCCTAGCCGTCAACTACGTACCAGGAAATTGTATTTAGAAAAACAAGCTAGAACAAATTATGCAAAATACAGTCCAGTCAATCGAATAATGCGCCATTGCAATCAATACTGCGAACATCTTGGCCTTACTATGTCAAAAAATCAAATAAAATCTCAGCTTTGTCGTAGAAATAATGCGTAGTATATAAGTGAAAATTGTAAACAATTTATATGTAGTCTACATTTGCTTGACGAAATAAATAAATAAATCCAAACTGCTCTGGTAAAAAATATTGAATTCACATTTATATGAGACATCATTCTCAACAAGATAATTTTTTCAAAAAGTTTACTGATAGAAGAAAGTAAGCTAGTTGGTCGATAACTTGATGTTTCTGCTAATGAAAAACACTTGTTGAAAATTTTAACCAAGAGTCACAAGGCAACATCGGGAAGATTTTTATTAAGACTATTAAAAATTCCATCATTACCAGGAGCCATCATGGTAATGATGGAATAATAACACAATTGACTTAATTTCATCAAAATTCGTCTCAATAATGTCATCTTGTAATAACACTTGAGTTGAAATATGATCATATTTCAGTGAGACTTCATTTTCAATAGGACTCACAACGTTCAAATTAAAATTGAGGACACTTTTGAACTGCTGAGCAAGTTTTTGAGCTTTTTCGCCATTTGTAAGAAATATTTGATTTGCTTCTTTGAGAGCAGGAATTGGTTTCAGAGGTTTCTTAAGAACCTTAGAAAGTTTCCAGAAAGGTTTAGAATATGGTTTAATTTGTTCAACTTCTTTAGCGAAATTTTCATTTCGCAAAAGAGTAAATCTATGTTAAATTTCTTCTTGTAAATCCTTAACTATGTTTATGAGCAGGATCACGAGAACGTTGATATTGTCGTCGACGAACATTCTTCAACCGAATGAGCAGTTGAAGATTGTCATCGATGATAGGAGAATTTAATTTAGTTTGAGCTTTGGGAACTGAAAGATTTCTAGCTTCGATAAAGTAATGATTCAAATTATCAATTGCTGTGTCAATGTCCGCAGAATTTTCTAAAATAGTTTCATGATCTACATGATTTTCAATGTGAGATCTGTAATCCAACCAATTAGCTCTATGATAGTTGAATATAGAACTAATTGGATTAATTATAGCTTCGTTGGAAAGTCTGAATGTTACAGGAAGATGATCTGAGTCATGTGTAATCGGTTCACTACAAATGTGACTTTGATCTGTTAGAACCAGATCAATCGGAGACGGGTTTTTCACGGAAGAGAAACAAGTCGGATTACTGTGATAAAGAACTCAACGTCGTTGATGAGTTTCCATATTTAGCAGTTTGCAGCGAGTATCATACGGTGGTGATGAAATAAATCCTTAAATCATCGACATACGTTAATTTACATCCAGGCCGTAGAATTTGTAATATGTCGTTGAAATATAGAATGATCAGTAACGGACCTAGTTTGTTTTCTTGAGGTACTCCGGACGAGTTAGTGAAACTGGAGGATTTAGTTGAATCAAGCTTAAAACGTAGAGTTCTGCCAGTCAAATATGATCTATGGCGAGTCGGGATAGTTTATATATGCTTCTCATATACCAGTACCCTAAACACAGTGATATACAAGTGTAATGTGTTCTTCCTCGCTCAGAAAGTATAATCTCCACCTACAGGTTCGACACTAACATCCGCCCGATTCTCCCGATCCCCGTCCCTGTCCACCATCTTCGTTGGAACTAACAAGATCTTTTTTTTGTCACTAACTATTTCGTTCCCCTTTCCCTGTCTCTTCACCATCTCGATGGCAACTTATTAGATCTCTGTCGTTTTCAGACATTTTGTTTCCGCATCTCCTTTTTTACCACATTTTCCACTATATTTACTTCTCTTTTATTTTCTTCGGCAATATCATCATCACCGCCCACGGAAGACCGCTCCAGTCGAAAACCAGCATGCGGGCCACCCGCCGGGCCTTCGTCGCCTGGGGGTGTTTCCCGCGGACCCACACGGACCAACGCCATCTGGAAGACTCATGCAACACTCAATTCATCGACCACTGCCGATCGCCATTACGATTTACGAGAACCCGAGATGACATAGTCTAATGATACTATTATAGTTTTAAGTTAGTCGTTAATTAGGATTAAAAAATACCCTTGGCATCTTAGAGCTTAAGCAGTGTGCCTAAAATTATATTACATTATTGAATAAAAAAAAATGATCTAAGCCAATTAGTTATACGCTCAGAAATCCCTAGTTTTGATAACTTTGCTAGCAGAATATCATGGTCAATTGTATCGAAAGCAACTTTAAAATCCGTACAAATTGCATCCACTTGCGCTCCGTGTTCTAAATGTTCAAAATAATTTGTATTTGAATTGGAGAGAATTTGAGCTTTCGGGCATAAAGCTAGGTTGATCGTTTTGAATATAGCATTTAGCTTTTTCAAGGAGAGCATTACTCACAACGATTGTTTCCAAATCGCCCGGAATCGACATTGAACAAGTGATTGATTATAAATTCTACACAATGCGGTATCGGTATGTGAGTGTTCATCCAGTTATTACGCACAGAACAAAACGTTTCATCCATTTCGTCAGTGTTCTGCTCATTAAATAAATTCACCCAAGCAACTACGGTTAGTGCTGTAAAAAGCATATCAAAATCGATTTTATTGTAATCCAACAGCATCTCATCACCAACCCTTGCAACCTTCCAAGTTACCATATCAGATGCAAACTGATTGATCTCGATTTGTTATCTGTCTGTCGCAATGTCAGCAAGGCTGCTTTTGTGGCTGATCTACTCCAATCCAGAATACACTGCTTCGAGCTCTTACAGCTTTTCCAAATTGATATCCATCGCCGTAATCTTAGAAACTATTCTAACTAACCTTATGCTGGAACTAATTATGGGTATGACGAGCCTTTTACCATCATGTGCCGAACATTCAACCAATGTTCCAATTCATTCGACTTTAATCTATCACGAAACGTTATCAAGAAATTGTTCCTAGGGTTACTACCTAATTAGTTTTAGTTTTAGTTAGTTATGAAATACTATGTTTTAGTGAAATGAATCATTCGGATGATTGTAATCTGTTGTTGCAAAAGATGAGGAGGTTTTATGTCTGTTAGAGAGCAAGTTTGACAGAAACTAACTCCACCGGGCTTTTCCCTGCTCCAAATAACAAAAGCACTTATGAAGTTGCAAACCGATTGCTAATAACCAACGGCGGATGGTGGCGATCAATTGATACGAGCGGAGAGACGGAACACGTGATATCAACTGTCATATCCTGGGAACAGATCAGGTCGAGTGTGCGATCTAAGTGGATGTGAATAGGATGCATCTGTCGTAGATTGAAAATATCCATACTATTAACTAGTAACGAGGAAACGTTTGGTAAGGAAATAAAATTATTAGCCGCCGAGAATAGTCATCACGGTTTTTTTGTAGTATCTTCACATTAATTTAGTTGACACTTGTATCAGGATTTTTGCTAAGAAATTTTCTTTTCATAATTATAATTTTTCAAGTTTCTATAAATAAAGAATAAATACACCATCTCTTTGAAATCTATTACCTCCGATTCTACTGATCAAATCAACTCCATTTTACACAATCGGCCTTGTTGCAAGAGCTAACTGATAATAGTAAATTATTTGTTTAAACAAAATTTCATATTACTTAGAATTTGAAGTGTAATATCGAATAAATGAAAATATCGCGGAATAGGAATTCATCGCGTATGGATATTTTTAAAACGAATTTATATGTTCCATTCGTAAACGATACTTGATTATAACATCCTGAATATTATTTCACATTAATGACGTCATTTCTATCCTCTGACACTTGTGGTGATGCAGATATTTTTTCTATCACTAGTAGGAACAAATGTTTAGCATAAACTCTTTCCCTTGATACTGTCACTTTTTTTTATCAATCGAAGGTATCTGGCGGACGGTTAACTAAGCCAAGCTAAATTTCTTCAGATATTTTCAAATCACGTTAAAAAGAGGCGTACAGAAAAATATTGAGTGAAGCGACACAACTGCGGGTCTAAGATCCAGCACGAAACCCGGACAAAGCGAATTCGGAGACACTGTGATTTTTTCACGATTCGCATCAAGGGTCTCCGTAGCAGTGCAAACCGGATAACCTGAAGTGCCTGCATCCTGATAGAAAGTCCAGTATAAATGCTTGCCGAACCTAGGATACGATCCTTTTTACGGTAAGTAATTTTAAACATTATTAACCTATATTCAAACATTAACAATCAAGAAAAAATACCAGAAAGCAGTGATAGTTTATGAATCTACCTCTGTAAAAACATGAAAGCTTGTGTTTGTGCTTCAAAATTACTTTTAACGAGTATCGTAAGAAATTCTTATCGGATTTTTTTTTTGTAAGGATAAAATGTCCCAGAACGAATCCCAAATTGCAGAAAAAGAGCCGAAGAAAAGGTTCATTCAAGCTAGAAAAAATCTCTGACTTCGCCAGAGATCTAATAACCTTCAGTGGCGAGAGACCACCAGACTATAGCAGATGTGGAATGTATCTAACATCTTTATCAAGATCTCATAAAACAAAACTACCAATATGGTCTTTAAGGAAAAACCGTAAAACACAGAGATGCATCTAATGCATTAAACTCCAATAACATCTTATACGATTGGGCAGAATTAAAATCATTAACTTTTCGTTTGAGTGTGCACATTTCGAATACAATTTATATTCTTCTTCAGTGTGATAGTTTTGTTTAGTTATTGAAAGAATGCTGCAATGTTGTTCCTTTTATATGAAACGGAAGTAGGTAGATTCCTACAACAGGTATAAACACCTCGAAACAATTACCTAATTTGTTTTAGGGTAGGGAGAGATTAAGTGTTTTCTATGTTTGTCTGTCCCCTGTGTGTAGGTAGTAACTTAAAGAGCCAAGAAGACCTATTTCCTTGGTCTCTGTTTAGTAAAGAAGTGCAATTATGTTTGAAAATTTCCAGACTTTCTGCCGAATCTAATTTCCATGGGTTGGAAATTTGTCTTAAAATTTTTATGTCATTTGTAGTGAAATCATGGTTTTCGGAAAAGGCATGCTCAGCTACTTTCGACTTGAAATGGTGTGATAAACCCCGTTCCAGATCCTTGGATGCTTTCCCTATTTCCGCTATGTGTTCCTTGAAACGGTTATCTAATGATCTCTTTGTTTATCACAATGAGAACATGAAATTTTGTATACACCCGATTTTTTCAATTTGTCAGTAGGATCTTTAGTAGATCCTAGTTTTTCAATGATCTTAATTTCTTATCGAGGATTGTTTGGATTGAGCGCTCCGGATATCCATTGAGCTTTCCAATTTCGAAGATAAAATTTTTCTCTTTCACTACCGCATCATCTCTGAGGGGTAATGTTAGCATTCTGTGAAACATATGGTGAAATGCTGCCATTTTGTGTTGGTGAGAATGGTTAGAAATATTAGGTATAACTCGCTCTGTATTGGTTGGCTTCCAATATATTTCGAAAGATAAAGTTTTCGCCTCCCGTATAATAAGAACATCTAAGAAAGGTAAACTGTTGTTTGTCTCCCACTCACAGGTGAATTTTATGTTCCTATGTAAATTGTTGATTGTATCCAAAAAATTTTCCAAATCGTTACGCTTGATGATGCAAAATATATCATCAACGTATCTCCACCAGCGATTAGGTAGTAATCCTTGTTTATTTAAAAGTTCTTCGAGGTTTGCCATAAATAATTCGCATAAAAATGGGGAGAGCGGATTACCCATTGGGGCCCCTTGTAATTGTTTATAAAATTCCCCTCTGAATTTGAAATAATTTACATCCATGCAAAGCCGGGTTAGAGTAAGGTAAGACCTTACTTTGCGTTTCCATAAACTACTACTCTTTTGTTTAACTAACCAATCTTCCAACAGATTGATTGAGTCCTTCACCGGGACACTTGGGAATAAGGAGGCTACATCGAAAGATACCATTATTTCGTCATCTTCGATTTCACCTGAGTTCAGAAGTTGAGTAGCGAATTCTTGTGTATTGGGAATGGATCTACTAAAAAACTTTTTCGGCATATTTTTGAATTCTTCCACTAGCTATTTGGAGATTTTTTGGGTAGGGGCTCCTACTGAAGAGATGATTTCCCTTATTTCATTCCCAGGTTTATGGACTTTAGGTAATCCTTTGATTTTTGGTAATGAAGGGTTAGGAACTTTGAGGCGGCTGAGATTGATATCGAAGTTAGGGTTACATTCTATGAGAGTTTTATCTATTTTTTTGATAATTTCTGGAAGGGGGTCGGATCTTTGTTTCCTATATGGTCCGTCATTAATTTTTTGGATGATTATATTGTCATAATCATCCTTATCTATAATAACAACTTTGTTTCCTTTGTCAGCTTTAACATAAAAAACTGGCTTTTCCCGCAATTGTTTAACTAGCTCTCTTTCATTTTTAGTTTGTTCATTTCTTAATGGAGTATTTTTAATGACTTCAGCTACAATAGTCCTGGCGTCATTTATTTTCGAAAAAGGAAGGTTACAGCTATCTAGACCTGTTTCAACGTCTATGATAACCTGTTCGAGATTAACTTTGGAAGAAATGGCATAATTTAACCCCAAGTTGAGAAGATTTGTTTGTTCGTGTGTGAAATTTTGTGATGAACGATTAACTAGGAAGTTTTCTGAAAACTGTACCGAAGGTTTTGGAGGATGGACCATACAACTTTTTTAAATTTTCTTTTAAAATTTCCCTCTGAATTTTACCCATAATGTTATTAGAGAAAGATTTCCTACCCCGTATTTTACAGCATGTCGGAATAATTCCAAAGCTCTTGCACCTTTTCAAAAATGCAATATCTTTCGATAATCCCGCAATTTTCTTTCTTAACTTTTAAAACCTATTTAACTCACTAGGCTTGGTAGCCATTTTCATTAACTTTTCGTTTGAGTGTTTGAACAGAATGATTTTACAAGGATAAATTTTTTAAATATTACCATTTAATTCTGTTATAAGTATATCACGTCACTATACAAATTCACTATGTATCTCACGACACTATAAATCTTGTATAATAAACGTCACATCACATATGCACATTTCGAATACAATTTATATTCCTCTTCAGTGTGATAGTTTTGTTTAGTTATTGAAAGAATGCTGCAATGTTGTTCCTTTTATATGAAACGGAAGTAGGTAGATTCCTACAACAGGTATAAACACCTCGAAAAAATTATCTAATTTGTTTTAGGGTAAATTATAAATTATACATTGGACAAACAAAGAGATCATTAGATATCCGTTTCAAGGAACACATAGCGGAAATAGGGAAAGCATCCAAGGATCTGGAACGGGGTTTATCACACCATTTCAAGTCGAAAGTAGCTGAGCATGCCTTTTCCGAAAACCATGATTTCACTACAAATGACATAAAAATTTTAAGACAAATTTACAACCCATGGAAATTAGATTCGGCAGAAAGTCTGGAAATTTTCAAACATAATTCCACTTCTTTACTAAACAGAGACCAAGGAAATAGGTCTTCCTGGCTCTTTAAGTTACTACCTACACACAGGGGACAGACACACATAGAAAACACTTAATCTCTCCCTACCCTAAAACAAATTAGATAATTGTTTCGAGGTGTTTATACCTGTTGTAGGAATCTACCTACTTCCGTTTCATATAAAAGGAACAACATTGCAGCATTCTTTCAATAACTAAACAAAACTATCACACTGAAGAAGAATATAAATTGTATTCGAAATGTGCATATGCCAGCAATCATGAGTGCATATGCTCGACAAAAATTTGAAGACAAAAATTCTCTCAGCTGGTTACTTCACAGTTCTTCATCACAGTAATCCGACTTGTTTCTCTTCCGTGAAAAACCCGTCGTCAATTGATCTGGTTCTAACAGATCAAAGACACATTTGTAGTGAACCGATTACACATGACTCAGATCATCTTCCTGTAACATTCAGACTTTCCAACGAAGCTATAATTAATCCAATTAGTTCTATATTCAACTATCATAGAGCTAGTTGGTTGGATTACAGATCTCACATTGAAAATCATGTAGATCATGAAACTAATTCAGAAAATTCTGCGGACATCGACACAGCAATTGATAATTTGAAACATTACATTATCGAAGCTAGAAATCTTTCAGTTCCCCAAACTCAAACTAAATTAAATTCTCCTATCATCGATGACAATCTTCAACTGCTCATTCGGTTGAAGAATGTTCGTCGACGACAATATCAACGTTCTCGTGATCCTGCTCATAAACATAGTAAAGGATTTACAAAAAGAAATTAAACATAGATTTACTCTTTTGCGAAATGAAAATTTCGCTAAAGAAGTTGAACAAATTAAACCATATTCTAAACCTTTCTGGAAACTTTCTAAGGTTCTTAAGAAACCTCAGAAACCAATTCCTGCTCTCAAAGAAGGAAATCAAATATTTCTAACAAATGGCGAAAAAGCTCAAAAACTTGCACAGTAGTTCGAGAGTGTCCTCAACTTTAATTTGAACGTTGTGAGTCCTATTGAAAATGAAGCCTCACTGAAATATGATCATATTTCAACTCAAGTGTTATTACATGATGACATTATTGAGACGAATTTTGATGAAATTAAGTCAATTATTAGGAAACTTAAAAACATTATGGCTCCTGGTAATGATGGAATTTTTAATAGTCTTATTAAAAATCTTCCCGATGTTGCCTTGTGACTCTTGGTTAAAATTTTCAACAAGTGTTTTTCATTAGCTTATTTACCAAAAGGATGGAAAAACGCTAAAGTAATTCTTATCCTCAAACCTGATAAAAACCCAGCAGAAACATCAAGTTATCGACCAATTAGCTTACTTTCTTCTATTAGTTAACGTTTTGAAAAAATTATCTTGTTGAGAATGATGTCTCATATAAATGAGAATTCAATATTTTTTACCAGAGCAGTTTGGATTTATTTATTTATTTCGTCAAGCAAATGTAGACTACATATAAATTGTTTACAATGTTCACTTATATACTACGCATTATTTCTACGACAAAGCTGAGATTTTATTTGATTTTTTGACATAGTAAGGTCAAGATGTTCGCAGTATTGATTGCAATGGCGCATTATTCGATTGACTGGACTGTATTTTGCATAATTTGTTCTAGCTTGTTTTTCTAAAAATAATTTCCTGGAACATAGTTGACGGCTAAGAATATAAAAATTTAATTGCGATAATAATTGAGCTGATTGAATGCGTTGAGAAATAATGTCGCTGATAAAATAAAGCATTGCAAAGTCGCGGCGTTCTTTAAGTGTTTGTATATTGATGAGCATACAGCGTGCTTCATATGATGGTAGAGTAAATGCTGTCCAGTTTAATTTATGAAGTGCGTACAGAAGAAATTGTTTTTGTATAGATTCAATGCGTTCTTCGTGAATAATGTTATATGGATTCCATACTAGGCTGCAATATTCCAAGATGGGTCTGACATATGTACTATATAGCAATTTTATAGTATATGGGTCTTGGAAATTATGATTGAAGCGTTTGATAAAGTCCAGCATACTGTTTGCTCTATTGATTAATGTGTTATAATGTTCCACAAATGTTAGTTTGGAGTCCATGATTACACCTAAATCTCGTACAATTTTACTTTTTTCTACTATTAGATTTCCTAAAAATATGTCTACAGTATGGGTTTCGTTTTTCCTACTGAAAGTTATTGAGTTGCATTTTTTTACATTGAGTTGAAGTAGACTTTTGCAGCACCAAATGTGGAATAGATTGATTTCGTTCTGAAATATTACAGCGTCGTTGATATTTTTAATTTCCATGAAGAGTTTCATGTCGTCTGCATATATAAGCACTTTTGGATTTTTGAGTATGAAGGAAATGTCATTTATATTTAAAATGAAAAGAAGAGGACCTAGGTGAGAGCCCTGAGGTACGCCAGATGTTACATTAATTGGCTCAGAGTTTATGTTTTGGAAGCGAACTATTTGTACACGATTTGTAAGTATGATTAAATCCACTCCAGAAGGATATGTTCTATGCCATATTTTTGTAGTTTGTATAGAAGTAATGGTGTGTCAGGACGGTCGAAAGCTTTACTAAAGTCGGTGTAAAGAGTTTCTACGTGGTTGCTAGCGTCCATTGCGTTCAGAGTGAATGTCACAAATTCAAGGAGATTTGTTGTAGTTGAGCGGCCTTTGAAAAAGCCATGCTGTTTGTTAGTTATTACGTTCTTCAGTTGTTGAAAAAGTTTTTCGTTTACAATTTTTTCAAATAATTATGGAATGCAAGAGATAATGGCTATTCCACGGTAGTTCCGATTGTTAGATTTTGAACCAGATTAAAATATGGTACAAGAAAAGAAGATTTCCATGCTTTATGAAAAGTACATTTATTAAGTGATAAGTTAAAAAGTAGTTGTAGTGGTAGTGTGAGTTCTTCAGCTAGATTTTTTAAGAATATTGGTGGTATACTGTCAGGTCCAGGCCCTTTTGAGGCGTCTAAGTTTGTCAGTGCTGTCGAAATGCCATGTTCTGATAGATAGTTTACAGAGATAGAGTTGGAAAATGCAGGTATGAAAGAAAAGTATTCACGGTCACGGTCAGTTTCTGAATACGATGTATATACTTCCTGAAAAAAGTTTGCAAATTGTTTGCAGATTTCTGTACTATTTTTTCCTACATGTCCGTCGAGATGCAATTGAGATGGCAAATTGTTGCTTTTTAGTTTAGTTTTCGTGTACTTAAAAAAATTCTTAGGACAAGTCTTAATTTCATTTTCAATTTTGGGTTTATATTCTTCATGTGCTGCATTTATGGCTATTTTGAGTTGATTGCAGATGTCTATGTAATTTTGAAAATTAGTGTCACTATTTTCTTGTTTGTTATTTTTGTGAATTTACTTGATGCAGGCCAAAATTAGAAAGACGCAGAAAATATGAACTTCACCCGATATTGAGGCTTTGGCCATACATGTTCAAATTCTTTAAATTTAGGAGTAATAATTACTGCAGAAGTAAAGCAAGAGTTAATGGCTATGGGGACTTCACCTCCAGATTTTTTCTGACAAAGAGGTAAATCGAAATACATTAAAGTTATTTCCAAATATTTCTTCGCTTCTGACACTTTCATCCCAGCTAGTTTCAGTTCCTAGAATTACTTCGAAAGAGGAGGCTATTGAATTTTGATGATTTTCTTTCATTTTGTCCGGGTTTATCATGCGATTGAAAATTTGGCAATATACCAGAATTTCAGTCACATTTTGTTTAAGAGGTGAAGAAGTTTTTGAGAATTTTGTTAAGTCTAGCTTTCAAGAACCGACCGTCGCCATTTGAAGACTGTTCAGTCAGTCGCACAATAGGTGGCCGCATGGGGTCCAGTTCGAATTGACTGTACTTCGTACTGTCGAACGAAATTGCGCCAGTGCAGTTGACTCCGATTGATGATGGTTCGGCGATGTTGTTTTCTGGGTGTTGGAGTATAGGTTTATTGTTGCTGCCTTCAGCTGGGGTTTTCCGATAAGGGTTGATTGTTTCGCCCTTTCTAAGTTTACAAATGTTGAGGTAATACTGACATTTGTATTTCGTTGTCCAGAAAATTAAACTGGCGCTGCTGCCAGTAATTCCTTGTCCGAAGGTAAGGCATTTTGGATAACCGACGGTGAAGGTTGACTAATTTTATTGCTTTTGCAGGTGATGTTATTGATATTATTTTTGGTTTTGTCACTGTTGCTCTGTTTCTCCTGAAGCCGGCGATTGCGCTGTTTACGGTCGTATTTACTCCAATCACTCTTCCTGGTTCTTTTTATTCCCGATGAAGCGCCAGCCATGCTCGTTGCAAGTGTCTTTTTTTCTATTGGTTTTAGTGATTTGCTTGCTTCCAATTGTTCAGTTAGAGTTTTAGTCTGAGTGTTTTCCACGTCTTTAGCGACGATATTCGAGATCGACGTCGAGATTGATTTGACTTCATCTCTCACTTCTTCCAAGATAGGATTGAATGCAGCGGTGGGGGTTTCGACAATTTTCGAAGGAAGCATAAATTCTTCGAGGCGAGAAAGACGAATTTTACCTTCTTCCAATACTAAAGTTATTTAAAGCCTGAAACTTGTCATGAAATCTTAATTTTACTGGAGCATATTAGCCAATTTTGGGAAACTCTGCCAACATCAATATAGCAATAGACACCGAAGCTCAAAATAAAACCAATTTTCCTATCATCGATGACGATTTTCAGCTGCTCATTCCCACTTACATGTGACTGGCAGATTTCCCCCCAGACACCTCGCTGCGTCTGCCAGAATGTTTTGCCGGTATGTTGACAGAATTCCGGCAAGAGTCTGGCAACAATGCAATAACCGTATCCAGAGAGAATTTCGGATTTTTGCAATAAAAGGCTAGCAGAACCGTTTTGAATCGGTTCTTCATTTGATCAAACATGATATGCAAAGATTCATCTCTCAATATACTAGTATTTTCAATTCATTCACCTGGTCTCCAGACTCGTTTTAATTTTTGGATGTACATGCAGGATTGACGAATATCAAACGAAGTCGAACAGCAAAAAAGAAGGAAAAGCAACGAAAATTTCTCTGAAGAAGTTGATCAAATGAAAACATGTTCTAAATCATTCTGGACACTTTCAAAAGTTGTTAAGAAACCAATTTTTAATTTAAAAAAGTAAAATCAAATACTTCTTACAAACGGTAAAAGAGCTCAAAAATTTCTTCAGTCGTTCGAGGGTGTCCACATTTTTAATACGAACGTTGGGAGTCCTACTAAAAACGATGTGTCACTGAATTATGATCACACTTCAACTTAATTATTGCTACAAGAAGACATTACCGAATAAAATTAAGGCAATCAAAAACACCAGGGCTTCTGGTAATGATTGAGATGTTTTTATTAAAAATCTTCCCGATGTTGCGAATTTTCAACAATTGTTTTTCATAAGCCTACTAACCCAAGAGATAGAAAAAAACCTAAAATCAATCTTATCATCAAACTGGATAATAACCCACTAGAAACATCCAGTTATCGACCAATTAGTTTACCTTCTTCTATAAATATTTTTTTTAATGAAATGATGAAATACAGAAAGATTATGCAATCACTGTAAAAACCGATTTTTGAACCATGTCATATACCATTCGACTCAGTTCGCCGAGAACGCCAATTGTATGTGTGTGCGCGCCAAAAAATATTTCAATAGTGGACTCAAATCAGTTCCGAATCGACTCCGAATATACAAGTCCCCGACTTCTGGTAACAGAAGTACCAGAAACAGTGGTAACACACTGCACTGCGATTCCATACACACTTTCTGAATGTCACCTGGACCCTTCTCCCGGTTTCGGAATGACAAAGTGTTAAGTGACAAGATAAATGATGAGTGTCAACAGAAAATTAAGCTACAGTCGATTTTTGAGAGATATTGGCAATGCGTTGGAAATATCGGATGGCAATTTTGAGAAGCTTTTTCCAAAATAATCTCGTGTCCTTGTTAGAACAACCTCTTAATACGGTAGCGCTTCGTTTGCCTTTTTTACCAATACTAGGTACATTCACCTTTCATTCATACATTTCACATTGATAAGAACGAGCGGTAGCTATTTGTATTACTTTTATTGTGTTTTGTGTTTGGATGTCCCGTTTTGTTGGGGGCCGGGAAGAGTCTAATACTTTTAAAATCTTGGGGTCCAGAAAAACATCTACTATAACTACACTGCATTGATTTGTTAAATTCAGATTAGTCTGCGCTGAGGTACAGTGAACATCGCATATCATGATTTATAAGAAGCGTCTTCAAAAATACTTCTTCACGGGCTTATTTCTCAATATTCTCCCACCAAAAAATTACTTAATGTTATTCGGATGATGCTTTGTATTATACAAAACAATTTAATTTATTTTGTTGAACGATAACTCTAAAAAAATTCGTAAAAATAGTTGTTTTGAGTCGTGAATACGACTTACTTTACCATGGGGCGCCTTTTAAAAATTTACCCGTTGAGAGAGTGAACAAATTTTATTCGTGAATATCTTTTGTTGCATCTCACGTATCAACATAATTTTTGCTACATGCCATCGGAAATATGATCATAATTATATGATAAAATTTTCAGTGGTGTGACATAATCTCGAATAGTTCAAAATTAAACTTTTCTGAAATGTTTGGTACCAACGAGTATCAGAGGAAAACACATGACGATTGTTTGCCTTTCTCGTATTTCAAACGCTAATAACTCAGTGATCTGTGGAAGGATTTATATAATCTAACTACCAATAGATTTGAAATTTTTTAACTTGAAAGTATATTGCATCAACATTGAAGTTTTTCAATAGTATACTATTGAATAACCTGTCTGAATAGATCCATTTCAGCACCAGCCAGAACTCGTTCTGAGGAAGAGAACAAAATATGTGCTGCTCCAACGATATAAAAGGTGATTTTTCCACTTTATCTATCATTCTGTGAGCAACAGTTAAAGAAGACACACACGAGAGAAACATCGGGCCGGCCACATAGTGAAACCACACCATAAGCCTGCCAGCTGAAGTCGTCAGTGTACACACAAAGAACTATCCCGGATCTAAATGCAGATCGTGTTGGTGGTGACAATTCAAAGCTCTTTTCAGTGCTACAGATTATCATACAGAATAAGTTGAATTTTCAATTTCGTACCAAAAGCATCAGGTGGGAACAGACAAAGTTTGCCCCGTCACTAACACATTCAATTACGACTCACGCAATGCGAAAATGAAATTAGAACAAATCTTTATACTAGTATGGGTGTCGTTTGGAAATATGCAGTGCGAAACAAGATTAATCTGTATTTTACATCTGAGAAATGAACTTGATTTGCGCATTCTACTTTCCAGGCGTATCAACAACGAGCTAAATTCAAAGCAGTCTTAAAATTTTCTTTATCACAGTGATGTGGTCGTCCTGAAAAGAACGGGGTTTGTAAGAGGTAACACAATAATGTTCCGGAAATCGCCATTTAGGCCTTCTTCTCGGTTTTCATCGGGAGCAACACTGTCTGGATGCTTGGCATTACACCGCCCTGTGCGATGGTATCAGGAATCAGAACTAATTGGCTCAAGTTTCCCCTCCGGAGCAGACGGTGGATTCTGCCAACTGGGAACTAAAGAAAAACACGGCTCGAACGGGACTGCCTTTCCCTTAACTTGCCCCGGCCAGACATTTTCTTTTGTGTGTTTCTTCGTAAAAAATCCACGAAACGATGCTAGGATGCTAACTCGGTAATACTGGCTGCCGCATTTTTTTTTATATTTTATTTATTATCCATTTGTAGCTGTGGCTACCATATTTTAGTGATACAGTTCATAACTTTACACCAATGGTATCATCTGCTTAGTCTATGTTTTAATATTTTATTTTTTATTGTTTCAGTCCTAAATTGTAAGTGACTTTTATTTCATGTTTGGATTTATATACTTGAAATTGTATATTTTTATCTACTTAACCTAAACTAAATTAATCTAACTCTAGCTGTAAAGCGCTCTAATAATGGCATGTTCAGAAATTGAACATTTAGTTTTGAATTTATTGTGTGTGTTTTCAAATTTCTGCTCGATTGTTTCTTATTCATCAATTGTATGTACATAAGAAGTTCTAGTCCATGGAGGTAGATTCAGCATCATTTTTAAAAATTTGTTTTGAACGACTTGAAGCTTATTTTTATGACATTTTGCGCAACTTTTCCAAACTGGAACTGCATACTCAATGACTGGATAAATTATTTGCCTGTAAACAGCTAGTTTGTTTCGAGCTGATAATTTATGATTTCTGTTAATCAATGGGTAGAGAGATCTCAAAAAAATGTTGCATTTTAACACTATTTTGTCCACATGCGACCTAAAGAGAAACTTACTATTCATGGTCAGTCCTAGATAAGCCTAGATTCAACCAGTCTATTTCAGAGGCTTTTTTTCATTTTGTTATTCTCAGGTGGGAAAATTCGAGGAGATTTAGAGTGGGGAAGTATGACAGCTTGAGTTTTAGTTCCATTGATGCATATTTTCCACCTGCTGAAATAATCAACCAGTACATCCATTCCTCTCTGCATTTTGATTACTAATGAACGGATTACGCGGTCTTTGTAGATGACGGAGGTGTCATCGTCAAACAGCGAGAGTACGCCATCACCCGGAAGTGCCGGAATATCTGACGTGAAAATATTGAATAATATTGAGCCAAGGATACCTTGAGGTACACCAGCGGGAACATGAAATTTATCTGATTATAAGTTGTTAACAAAGACTTCGAAACTTCTGTTTGACAGATAGTTTTTTACTATTTGGACTAGATAGGTTGGGAAGTTGAGATGATGCATTTTATCAATTAGGCCACCGTGCCAGACAATTTCAAACGCTTTTTCAACGTCTAACAAAATCATGCCAGATGTTTTCGAAGCAGCTTTATTTTTTGAAAGAGAGTGTTATTGACTCTGACCAACTGGTGCATAGCAGAACGACCTCTTCTAAATCTAAATCGTTTTTCAGGAAAAGTGTTATTGGTGTCTGCAAACTCTAACAAACGGGACAGGATTGCTTTTTCGAAAATTTCGGACAGTGAAGATGAGAGACTGACCGGATGATAGCTCTTCGGATAGGTGGGATCGTTTCCAGGCCTTTTTATTGGGATCACTTTGGTCACTATCCAACTAGAGGGGAAGTAGCTAAGGACCAAACATTGGTTGAAAATAGATGCAAGATGTTGGAAAAATCTGACGCTAAGGTGTTTGAGCTCTATTTTTAAAATAGAGTCAGCACCCGGAGCTTTTATATATTTTGACCATTTGATGGATTTTTTCAATTCTACTTCTGTGATTAGCAGCAAATATAGAAGGCATTCTATCAACAGTTTCGACAGTGGCTGAAACAGTAGTTTCATGAGGACTGACCATGTCTTGAACGAAACAATGGGAACTAACAATATGTTGACCTAAAGCAGTAGCTTTTTCAACCAGTGTTATGAGCAAATAGTCATCCAGACGAAGAGGTGGTATCGGTTTTGGCTTGTTTTTAAGAAGTTTAGACAATTTCCAAAAAAGTTTAGAATAATTATCTAGCTTACTGACATGGTCTGAGAATTCCCTGTTTTTGACATCGTTCATTCTTTGCCTTATGACATTAGTTAGATTATTAGCTGAAGTTTTCTGTTCCCTGAGTCCTGTTCTCTGGTACTGTATAAATATTTCTTAACCTAATTAATATTTTAGTGGTAGAATCAATGGTGATAGATGTACGGAATATTGGTATTTCTCTTTTGTTTAGTTCACGAGCTCTGGCGATGGCACGTTCAACTTCATTTAGTTGTCTGTCGATGTCCTCTGCTGATTCTGGATGGCGATCGTAGTTAATGTTGTTGTCCACACTGCTGATGAATGCTGACCAGTCGACATGATGATAATTACGTCGAGTACGTTGCTGGGCTTCAACACCGGACCCAATTCCCACCACAATAATGACAGGATGAGAGATGTTCTCAGTAAGATTGGTGATAAACGATGATGGAGCAGGTACCTGATCTGGCAACATACGTTGAACAATCCGGACTCAGGATAGTGTAGTAGCCGTTTTGAAGGTCGTTGTTCAGCAATGCTAGCACAATAGGATAGTGGTCGGAACTGAGATCTTCAATGGTGACAGGATGAGAGATGTTCTCAGTAAGATTGGTGATAAACAGGTCGATGATGGAGCAGGTCCCTGATCTGGCAACATACGATGAACTATCCGGACTCTGGATAGTGTAGTAGCCGTTGTGAAGGTCGTCGTTCAGCACTGCTCTATTCCGATTATTTCTGGAATTTCCCCAGGCTTGATGTCTGGCATTGATATCACCGGCGATGATGAATTCATTTCGTCCTCTTGTCAGCTTCTGCAGATCATTTCTTAGTTGTGATTGAGCTCCTTGGTTCGATGAGCACTGTCTAGGGCAGTATGCTGCGATGAATTTTATCCTTCCTATGGTCGCATCCAATTCAACTCCTAGCGACTCGATTAATTTCGTACCAAAGCTCAGAAGTACAGCAAACTTCACATCGCTTCTGACTGCAATCGCAATACCACCGCCCCTAGAGTGGGTTCTATCCAGGCGAATGATGACGTAGTTTGGTATTGAAAAGGACATCTTCGGTGACAAATGTGTTTCCGTGATAACACACATATCTACGTGCTGTGTTCTTACGAAGTCCGATAGTTCAACTTGCTTTGGACGCACCTATCAGGCATTCCAATTCATCACTTTTAATGTTTCACCTACCGTATTGGATAATAAACGAACCGATCACTTGAATCTGCTCCTTTTTGGTCTTGCAACCACGGAGCGCAGAGCTCATGTTGACGAAACTTTTCATCAACTCCACAAAAGTAAATAGCGGAGTACAGTTTACAGCTGGGCCATCAACAGTAGTTTTGAAATCAGGTGGCGGGAGGATTGGATCCGGTAGATTATTCAGCCTGGGGAAATTCACTGGGTCCAATGGCGGTACAGGTGGTACAGGTGGAACCTTCTTCTTCGATGGTTGTCGCGGAGGTGTAGCTTTTTTCTTTATTTTCAAGCAAAGCACGTTTCGGGCAAGCTCGTTCGGTTGTTTCATGGGGTCCAGCACAGTTTGCACAACGGGTGGTAGATTCTCCATCCATGGCGCACAGCGGTTGCAACGGCTAATCATGTGCAATTTCGAGCACCATACCCGAATTGTAGACATTTCAAGCAGTGAGTTAGATCTCTGCGTTTGCTGCGGTAGGGTTCCTATTTCACGATGACATGATCGATGGCCTTCAGTTCCTTAAGCTGCTTCAACGTGGTCGTACCTCTTTTGAAGTGAATTAGGTACAATGCGTCTCTGTTCGTACGTTTATCCACTTCTCGACGTTTCATTCGATGAATTGCCAGTGCCGGTTTTATAAGTTTTGATAAGGTGCCCATCAGTAACTCGAGGACTACCCAACATGATGGAAACCGAACTAAAGCAGGCACTGTCGGAGGCTGGACTAAAGCCTTTGATGGTGTTTAAAATGAAGCGACATAACACGGACAAAAAGTATCGAGATCAACTCTACTTGGTTCATCTGGAGAAGGGTCCATCATCATGAGTCAACTGAAAACCATAAAATCATTATTTCTTATAATCATCGAATGGCAAAAGTATAAACCGGTACATCGGGATGTCACACAGTGCACGAACTGTTTGAACTACGGCCATGGAGCGAGGAATTGCCACATGAAAAGTCGGTGCGGGAAATGTGCCGAATCACACAATACCAACGATTCCCTCTTAGATGACATCACTGTAAAATGTGTGAACTGTGATGGCGACCATCCATCTACTAGCAAATCGTGTCCCAAACGTGCTGAGTTCACAAAAATTCGACAACAGGCGTCCCGTAAACAATCAACGAACAAGAATGTTCCACAGGAGGAAGAAATTAATTTCCCACGGCTCCCACCGAAGAGGGATATTCCAAATTTGCCGCCACTTCCTCGCAGCAATCCAAAAAGTTCAGCCGCTGGATCACAAAAAGAATCTTCCTCAAAAATCTCTCCTGGATGGAACAATAATCAACCGCAAGCAAAGAATGACTCTCGTGACTTATTCTCTTCTGAACAACTGATCGTCATTTGTGAAACAATGACAACAAAACTACGAGACTGCAGAACGCGGTTGGATCAAATCAACGCGTTAGGCAAATTCATCATCGAATATGTAATACATTGAGTTGGTTGTAGTAAATTGGAATGCTTGCTCACTCAGGAGCAAAACTGCTGAGTTATCCGACTTTCTTCAAGAGAAGAATGCCGATATTGCTATTTTAACTGAAACTCATCTTAAACCTGAAATTTCTATTTTTATTTCCAATTACAGGATTCACAGGCTCGACAGGACAACTACCAGAGGAGGAGGAGTTGCCATTGCCATTAAACGATCCATTCAGCACAGGCCTTTAAATTGCAACTTATAGAAGCCATCGGAATTGAGATTACAACGACGATGGGACCCATCATCATCATTGCAGCGTACTGCCCCAAACAAACAAATCTTCGAGATGGTACGTATGCATCATTGAAGCGAGATCTGGCTATTCTCATTCGACGACAGAACAAATTCATCATTGCTGGGGACCTGAACGCACGGCATGAGCTGTGGGGAAACAAAAGACAGAATCGAAACGGATTCGTACTTGCCGAAGATTACGAAGCTGGACAGTACAACATCCTCGCTCCGCATCAACCAACGCGACTTTCCAGATCAGGAGTTCATTCCATTTTGGATATATTTATCAGCAACATCGCCATAGACAGCTCTCCGGTTGTCTTCAACGAGCTATCTTCCGACAACTTTTCAGTAATATTGACGTTGGGATCTTCACCAGAAACAGTGCCTATTCAAACTCGGAGGAACTATTATCGCACCGACTGGGTCCAATTTCAACAAATCGCCGCCTTATTGATATCGATTTGCCACTAGATGGAAATCGATGCGGCCCTATCTTCCTTCCAGCATTCAATCACAGTCTCTCGTGATAGGACGGTTCCAGTACAACATATGCCGAGTTCCTCTCTTCAAATTGACAGTGTCACCAAAAAACTCATCCGACTTCGAAATATCTACCGGACGCAGTATCAACGAACTGGCATCCTAGATAAGAAGACTTCTTATAACAACTTAACTAGAATAATCCAGGAAAGGATATCTGAGCTTCGCAACAGGAAATTCCAGCAAAAGCTTCGAGAAATTCTCCCACATTCAAAGCCCTTCTGGTCCTTAACGAAGGTGCTTAAGGAAAAACCGAAGCCTATTCCTCTTCTGATGTCACCCCAGGACGCAGCTGAAGGAATACCTTTAATCACACCAGTAGAGAAGGCAAATGCGCTAGGCCAGCAGTTTGTGTGTTCTCACAATTTAGGACTCAACATTGTTAGTCCACATGAAAGAGCCGTTGCTGATAGCGTAGCTGAGGTTGACCAATCAGACAGCTTAGTTCCTGAGGAAAGTAGAGTCACTGCGAATGAGCTGATGGCTATTGTGAAAAAATCCAAAAATATGAAGGCCCCCGGTTTCGACAACACATTCAACATTGAGCTGATACATTTGAGTATTCGCTCATTTGTCTTCTTAGCTAAAATTGTTAACAGGTGCTGGGAGCTTGGTTACTTCCCTTCAAAGTGGAAGTTAGCTAAACTTATCCCAGTTCTGAAACCGGGGAAAGATCCTTCTTTTTCCAAGAGCTATCGGTCCATCAGCTTACTCTCTGCCCTATCCAAGCTGTTTGAAAAGTCAATACAAAGGCGAATTCTTGCTTTCGCAGATGAACAGGATATATTACTGGAAGAACAGTTTGGGTTCCGGAAAGGAAGATCCACCATCCACCAACTCACAAGGGTTAACAACGTCATCCAGCAGAGCAAATCAGTGTCCAAAACGACTGCCATGGCAAGATTAAATATTGAAAAGGCATTCGATAATGTGTGGCACGATGGCCTGGTGTTCAAACCGTATCGGTATAATTTTCCCATATATCTTATTAAAATTATCAAAAATTATCTTGCAGATAGAGCATTCCAGGTTTCTCTGAATAATGCACTTTCAGAAAGATTTACTATTCCTGCTGGTGTACCCCAGGGAAGTATCCTAGGTCCCATTCTTTACAACATTTTTACATCGGACATCCCACCTTTTCCGGGTGGTGGTATTCTGTCACAATTTGCTGATGAGACTGCCATTCTTTACAAATGTCGTGTCATTAATGCTCTGAAGAATAAACTACAGACAGGTCTGGACGTTTAACGGAATATTTTACAAGCTGGAAAATTGTGATCAATGCAGCAAAAACTCAGGACATCTTGTTTCCACATTCAAGATCTCCAAAACTTGTTCCATCAGACGAATGCAGAATACGATTCAGTGATGAGGTCATTCAATGGTCCGATGAAGTTATCTATCTAGGACTCACCTTTGACAGACATCTGATATTCAGGTCACATGTTGACAAAATCGTTCAAAAATGCAGCATACTCATTAGGTCTCTGTATCCGCTGATTTGTAGAACATCTCAACTGTGCCTGAAGAATCAGATGGCTGTCTATAAATAAATCATCTACTCCGCAATTGAATACGCTGTCCCTGTTTGGCGAATCTGTGCACGAACACACAACACAAATGATTCTAAACCTACCCCCTTGGACAAGGACTAGTGAAGTACATGAGATGGCCTCCCTGGATATACTAGAACAAAAATTCGAACAATACTGCACGAAATTTGAAGAGAGGTGCTCAATCTCTGAAATACAAATAATTCAAAATTTGTACGTATTAGGTTAGGGATAGTTATAAATAGGTAGATATATTATAAATAATTGAAATAAATATTATGATTAAACATTAGTATGTAAAACAAGAGTAACTAAAACACCTAATATTAATAACGAATCGTATGAACAACAAAGATTAAAGGCCAAAGGGTCAAAACACTTGTACTGTAAAATGTTGATGTAATACACAAAAATAAGATATTTATTCAAAAAAAAACAAAAAAAAATGTGGAAGCTATCATCATTTAAGTGAAAACAACTACTCTGAACGCACGTTAATGTTAGCACGATAGCACCGAAAACCAGTGGAAAGGCAGCCAAAAAGCCCGGCAAGGCCAAGAAGAACATTGCCAAGGGAGATAAAAAGAAGAAGAAGAGCATTCAAAGCACTTTTCAGTGTTACAGATCATCATAAAGAATTAGTTGAATTTTCTCTTTCGTACCAAGAGCAATAAATAAATAAATTTTATTACGACTCACGCAATGCGAAAAAGAAAAGAGAGAGAGTGAGAGAGAGAGATAAGTTTTTAACTTGAGCAATAAATACATAGTGCTGAACTCCTGAACTGAATGTAAATTTTTTACATTGTTTCTGATAATCGAAAAACAAAAATGACAGTTTAGTTAAATCAGCAATCGATTAGTTGTACTTAATTTTAACCAATCGAATTCAGAAAATCAACTAATATTCTGGTTGAGATGGGATCGCGGGTGGTTCCGTACAACTTCCGGTTTAGGGGATACAGGTTGATTAGTATAAAAATGTCCATTTCAAATAAATTAATCAGGTTTATCGGGTTTGCAGATTTGGATAGTCGATACCCAAATAAACTTATTTCAGTTTTAGTGGTATTCAGTTTTCGATTCGAAAGGTACCCAACAATTAATTCGCACAACGATTTCTCAAAGTTGTCTACACCGGCTTTGGAACATTTTGAGTCAAATGCAAACTATACAGCTCCTCAGGCGAATTTAACTGACTTCGGCTAAACCGATTTTCGAATTCCAGGTCCAAGTATCGAATCGTTTCTCAAAGCTCAATCATTTTCTCAAAAAAAGGCCAAATCGAATTTCAAAAACTGAAAATTCAAATTAAAGAATTTATGGTCCCATACAGAATTAATGAATTTCATCCAATTCTGACTTCCGATTCTGGAATTACAGAACGATGAATTTTTAAATTCAAACCGATATATTACCATCACAAAAAAGCTTCAAAGTTGGAACCAAAGCTATTGCAGTTCATTCGTCATATTTATTTATGGCTATACGAATCAGTTTTAGGTTATGCTGGTTCCTGAATACCGGCTCTAGAAGTACCGTGAATAACCGCAAACACTAAAGTGGAACTTACTTCGACATCTCATTTAATGTTCAATCGATTGTCGATCCGATTTGCAGTTCCGACATTACATGGTAATGTCGGAATGACTGAAATCTCAAACTGCTTTCTAAAATGTCGGTCATTAAAATAGTGTCAGGAGAACTATAACACCGAAGAATATTCATGCAGAAAACACATGCGGATCGATAAATAAAGGTATCATCTCACTGCTAGGTGGGTAAAGTACGTTTTTGTTTCGCCGATTTAAGTGACGGTGTACAATATTTACACACTTTACCATTTAACAAAGGAATCGGGAGTCAGATCCGGATGAATTTAGGAACATCGTATGGTACCGTAAGTTCTTTAGTTTGAATCTAAGTTTGTGAGAATCGGTCAAACCATCACAGAGAAAAACGAGTGAGATCCATTTTAGAATATATGACCACTATTTTCGATGCTCCCGGAACTGGAGACCGGGAACCAAGATAGCCGGAATCGGTTTTTTAGTTGCCTACTGGTAATGGCTATCGATTTGTGGAGTTTTGAGTCCTATCTAGAAATTTATTTGCGGTTTTTGTTTCGCCATACATACATACACATACATACATTCAGGATGCTAGGGTTGCTTTTAGGTGCGAGATCAAGCTTAGAAAATCGATGGGGGGATGCGTACTGAGTCGTGATGGCAAAGATAAAGGGGCCGACGATGCCTGCTGAAACGTATCCGGACAAGCTGAAGGTAATCGTAGAAGGTATCTTTCCGAAGCACGACCCGACTTCATGTTCATCAACATCGTATGGCGAGGAAGAAACACAAGCAAACGTCGAGAATCGACAAGTGTCCAATGACGATCTTGTAGGAGCGGCAAAGCGATTGAAGTCGAAGAAAGCTTCTGGTGCAGATGGTATACCAGACGTAGCGCTGAAAGCTGCAGCTTGGCAAGCCCGGACATGTTCAGGACGGTGCTGCAAAGATGCCTGGATGAATTCAACTTTCCAGAAATGTAGAAGATTCAGCAGCTAATATTGCTGCCAAAGCCAGGGAAGCCCGTCACCACACAGGCCTATATGCCTGCTGGATACACTCGAGAAACTCCTGGAAAGAATCATCCTCAACAGGTTGACTAAATGTCGGCTGGGAGGCCATCGCCGCAGCGCTGCACAGAATGCGTGTCCCCGACTATACAGAATAGAATCTTGGTGTACGAGACGAACGAAGGACAGAAATCAATGCGAGTCACTGCGGGGGTTCCTCAAGAGCCCATCCTCGTTCCATCTCTTTGGAACGGAATGTACGATGGCGTCTTGACACTTCAGCTGTCCAGGAAAGTGAAAAACGTGGGTTTTGCTGATGATGTAGCCATAACGGTGCCTGGCGAGACACTCGAAGAAGTGGAGGCAACAATGTTGGAGACAATGGGCGTCATCGAGAGCTGAATGAACGGGTCAATCTACATATTGCTGATCATAAAACGGAGCTGCTGTTAGTCAGCAATTGCAAGGCGCTTCAGCGGATGGAAATATAAGTCAGAGGACATACGATACAATCAAAGCGTACTCTGAAGAATGTGGGAGGGATGATCGACAATCGGTTGAATTTTAACGTTGACTACGCCTGTGAGAAGTCGTCGAAGGCAATAAACGCAATAGCGAGGATTATGCCAAACGTCGGCGGTCCGAGAAGCAGCACAAGACGCCTGATAACTAGTGTTTCATCATCGATACTGCGGTATGGGGTGCCTGCATGGAGTGCGGCGCTGGAAACAAAGCGGAATCGTTAAAAGCTTAACAGTACATTCCGGCTGATGGCCATGCGAGTTTCGAGTGCGTATAGAATAATATAGTGCGTATAGAATAATATAGGCGTGTACGCTATCGCCGGAATGATCCCCATCTGCATCACCCTGACAGAGGATATCGAGTGCTACCAGTAGAGAGACACCAGATATGCCAGGAAGATTGCGAGAATCAGCTGATGGCGAGGTGGCAGTAGGAGTGGAATGAGGCGGAGAAAGAAAGGTGGATGTATTGGCTCATCTCAAACCTGTCGTCAAGGGTAGATAGAAAGCATGGCGAAGTAAACTTCCACCTGACGCTGTTCTTGTCCGGCCATGGCTGCTTCAGGAAGTACTTACATCGGTTCGAACACGCAACATCACCGTGGTGCCCGGAGTTCGATAACGTCGATGAGACAACAGAACACGTGCTATTCGAATGCCGCGATTCGCGGAAGTACGTGAAGAAATGCACAACGTGCGGGTGGACGACGTCGTTGAAAAGATTTGTCACGAGGAAAGCACATGGAACGTGGTCGACACAGCAGTCACACGTATACTTTCTGAACTGCAGAGAAAGTGGCGACACGACAAACGACCTGCCTGGCTGCCAGAATAGATATCGGCCTGTGGAGAACAGCAACACACCAAAGCACAGAAGACAGCAATAGCAGGAGTTTTCAAGCAGAAGTTCGGTGCATGAACTCAGTTAATGTTTGAATGGCGAACATGGTAACTTGTGCGTCTTTAGTGCTGAGTCAAATTGTGATAAATTTTGTTTGAAATAGGAGGCTTTTTGTGAAATTTTTTTCAGCTAAGCAAGTGACTAGTTGTGCTTTAAACAGATAAGTAGAAAGTGTTTTGTAAATACTTCTATTTTGTGCTGTAAATTGTGTCAATAATCGCCGTGCGGCGATCGCTCAAACAAAGCGGCGTCGTACCGTGGTATATTGAATGCATTGTCTATTGTTTTTGCATGGTTCACTTTGCTTTGATTTCTCCCCCAGCTGTGTGTCGGGCCGGTTTGGTTTATGAATGAATGATGGGTGAATGTGTGAAGTGTAATGAAAAAATAACCATATCGGATATTAGAATTGCATGTTCAGTTTGCGAGAATGGCTATCACCAGCGCTGTACTGGGCTTACGAGAGCCATGGCCGGTTGGGTTTCAGATACACCGGCGCTTTTGTTTAAATGTGCTGATTGCTTGGAAGGTGCCGCGATGGCTAATGTGATGCCAAAGGATGATGTTCTTTCGCTCATTAGTGATGTGAAGAAGGAGATGGAAAAATTCAAATCCATCACTGATTCGTTTGCTGGTGTGCGGGAGAGCATCGAGGCACACATTAATATCGCGATAGAAAAGGGAATCGATAGACTGATCAGATCTTCCAATGATGCTCTGGAGAGCAAAATGGCCTGCTTAGAAAACAGTGTGGCCAGAAAGTTGGACGATTTGAAAAGTTTGTTGATTTTGAATAATCAGCAAAATAATAATGATTTGGTTGTAATGAATAGAAAGAAAATTGTTGCAAATAGGAAGACTCGTTCGGAGTCGGATGGAAATTCCAGACGAAAGAGAAAAGTTATTTCAAATACTGATGATGAACCGCTTGATAATAATATTGTTAATGAAGATAACGACGAAGTATTTGATAGAAACAACAAAAAGTCATACGCGGACGTTCTATCTGGGAAATTTTCTAGAAAAAGAACGAAAAGCAATAGAAATCGTAAGACTCGCTCGGTTATTATGATCAAACCTGTCGAGTCTTCGAAAACGAGCGATGACACGAGAAAGGTTTTGAAGGGTAAGTTAGATCCAAGAACACATAAAATTAGTAATTTTAAAAATGGTAAAGATGGCTCGATTATTGTTGAGTGCGCAGCAGGAGAGGACATTCAATCAGTGAAAGAAAACATTGAAAGTAATTTAGGAACTGAATACAATGCTGTTATACCCAAGCCCGGGAAACCAAAACTGAAAATAGTGGGGATGAGTGATCGATATTCCTCTGATGTATTTATTGACCTATTGAAAAGTCAAAATCAGGAAATTTCGATTGAAGATGTAAAAGTTGTTGCTGACTTTGAGAATCCACGCTTCAAATATAACAAATATAGTGTTATAATTGAGGTTAATAAGAATACTTATTCCAGCTTGATGGCAGCCGGCAAGGTTTGCGTCGGCTGGGATAGGTGTTCGGTTTTCGAGTCGTTTAACGTATTGCGCTGTTTCAGGTGTGGTGAGTTTGGTCACAAGAGCACCGAATGTTTAAACAGTGAAAATTGTTCCAAATGTAATTCCGCACATAGAACATCTGAGTGTTCTTCAACTGAATTCAAATGCGTTAATTGTCTGAAAATGAACAAAGAAAGGAAATTGAATTTAGACATTCACCATCCAGCATTTAGTAAGCAGTGTCCTGTATATCTGAGATTGCTTGAGACGAAAAAGATCAACATTATGTCAATGGAATAGCAACTAATCAGTGAGAGGCATTCAGATATTTTGTATTTGAACATGGCCGGTTTGTCTTCTAATTATGTCGCATTGCGTCATCTTATAAAGGATAGACAGCCTTCATTGGTTTTGCTCTCAGAAATACATATTGTTGATTCTGACGCTTTCGATCAGTACAGTGTTCCGGGTTACACTGTTGCTTTTTGTTTGTCCCATTCCAGGCACACGGGTGGAGTTGCAATTTAGGCCAGAGAATCAATTAAATTCAGCATTCAATCAAACGAAGCAGTTGGAAATAATTGGTTCTTGGGTATATCAGTTGAAAGAGGCATGCAGATGGGAAATTATGGAGTTGTTTACCACTCTCCAAGTTCAAGCGATCGCCAGTTTCTGGAAATTCTAGAAAGCTGGTGGGAGAATTTCGTCGATTTTGGTAAACTAAATATTATTGCTGGAGATTTTAATATTGATTGGCTCAGTGATCAAGGTTCGAATCAATTGAAACAGTTAGCAGAATTCTTCAATTTGAAGCAAACTGTGAATGAATTTACAAGAATTTCGAGATACAGTAAAACATTGATAGATCACGTGTATTCCAATTTCGACGGTGTTTATTCAAATGTGGAATCCGATTGCAAGATTTCAGATCATGAAACAATTGCAATTTCCGTAATGAGTAGCTCTAGAAATGAGGAAGATACGGTGAAAATCAAGTGTTGGAAAAACTATTCAAAGCAAACCCTATCTCGACTTGTATCAAGAAGCTTGGGCTGTACACAGTTGACTGGAAATTTGGATCACAGGGCATCTATTCTTACTGACATATTAAAAAAGTGTACTAATGAATTAGTAACTGAAAAGTATGTTAGTTTGAACAGCTCGAGTAGTTGGTACTCAATAGACCTCTTAAGGTTAAAACGGGAGAGGGATAAGCAGTACAAGAGATTCTGTAGAACTAACAATGATAGTCACTGGAGTAGATATACACAAGCACGAAATATTTATTCACGGGCCCTGAAGAAGACTAGATATGAATACATACAGAGGAAGATCAATCAAAATCAACAAAACAGCAGAGAGTTATGGAAAATTCTCAAACAGTTGATCAAGCCTACACATAGTGCATCGAAAACCATAACTTTTGACGGTATAGAAGAGCACACAGAACAAATTGTATCTGAAAAGTTCAACAGTTATTTCATAAATAGTGTTCAGCAGATCAATCAAAGTATTGAATTGGTAGGTGAACCTGTTGAAATAACACAGCCGATGAATAACTATTGTAGACTTGATGAATTTCAACCAATCGCTTTTGAACAATTGAAAAATATTTGTTTCAATTTGGGAAAATCGACTGGTATTGACAATGTAAACTCAAAAGTGATACAGGATTGCTTTCATGTTATCGGACACGATCTACTGGATTTGGTAAATGAATCGTTGTACACGGGGCACGTACCAAAAGTGTGGAATGAATCTCTGGTGGTTCCTATCCCCAAGGTTACTGGAACGGATAAAGCCGAGGAGTACCGTCCCATTAACATGCTGCACACACTGGAAAAAATTCTGGAACTTGTTGTTAAAGATCAGCTGATTAACTATTTGAACTCTAACAGTTTGCTAATACCGGAACAATCGGGATATCGTAAGGGTCACTCTTGTGAAACCGCTTTGAACCTAGTATTGGCAAAATGGAAGGAGAAAATCGAAGCCAAAGAGAGTATCTTTGCTGTGTTCTTGGATCTGAAGAGAGCCTTTGAAACAATTTCAAGACCTTTATTGTTGCAGACATTACGGCGTTTTGGCATCGGGGGAATGGCACATGAATGGTTTGAAAACTATTTATGTGGTAGATCTCAAAAGACTGTTTTTAACGATGTAGTGTCTAGTTCCCTCGGTAATTCACTTGGTGTGCCTCAGGGAAGTGTGTTAGGTCCTATTCTATTTATTATGTATATTAATGATATGAAGCGAGTTTTACGTTTCTGTGATATAAATTTGTTTGCTGATGATACTGTTCTGTTCATTACGGCTAAAGATTTCAATGAAACTGTTGCACATTTGAACGAGGATCTAAGTTCGCTGGTTCGATGGTTAAAATTTAAGCAACTGAAACTAAACGTCGCGAAAACTAAATATATGGTTATTTCTTCTGTTAGCACCGGTCATGACGCCAATATGGAAATTGATGGTGAAACTATTGATCGCGTTAGAGAAATGAAGTATCTTGGAGTCATAATTGATGAAAAGTTAACATTCAAATCTCATATCAATAACGTCATCAAGAAGATTGCAAAAAGTATGGTGTATTATGTCGTTTGAAAAATGACTTAACGACCCATAGTAAGATTCTTTTGTATAAAACAGTCATTTCACCACACATTGACTTTTGCCCATCCATTCTGTTTCTTGCTAATAACACACAAATCTTGAGATTACAGCGACTGCAAAATAAAATCATGCGATTAATTCTAAAATGTAGTAGATATACCTCGTCAGGTTTTCTACTGAACGCATTACAATGGCTTTCAGTGAAACAGAGAATTTACTACTTAACCATGGTATTTATTTTCAAGATATTAAACGGCATGCTGCCTCGATATTTGTGTGATCGAATTGAAAGAGGAACTGATTTGCATAGGTACAATACTAGAAACGCATCTGATGCTAGAAAACCAAGCTTTCTGTTAGCCAGATCGCAAAACTCATTGTTGTACAAGGGAATAAGTTTTTTCAATTCGATGCCAAGAGAAATCAAACGCGCAGCGACATTGGTGGAGTTCAAAAGGTTATGTATTTCACACATAAAGTTCGCTTTGTAAGCAAATATTTAGTTAGTTAGTTCAAATTTTTTAGATTTTTTATTTTTTTACATATTACGAAGATTGTATTTTCTTTTTCTTTTTGTTTATATATTAATTAATTAATAATTCTTTTTCTTTTTGTTTATATATTAATAATAACTCACAATAATTTGTGAGACGAATTAAGTTACTATGTTCGGTATGATGATGATGGATTTTTAGTTTGTTTGAGAGTTAAAAACAATGAGCAGTCTACAAACGTTTGAGCCTCGCGCGCGAAGCAGGTAGTGACTATTTGGAAAGCGAATAGGACTAACCGAAGAGCCTTAGCATTCAGTGTGTTAAGTTTGCTCTTGACCTTGATCGCAAGGTTTGATTAATAATTTAAGGAATTGATTCGGGAGATTAATTGGGATCGACAGTTGTTGATGGAATTGGGCTTGGCTCTGCTCATCCGCAGTCTCGTTACTCCATCGTAGCTGATGTGTGTAGCGATGAACTGGTCCGGCGGGAAGGGCCAGGTGAATTACTGTCTGATACTGGTAAAGATATCGGGTTCGATTCCTGATGTGATCAAGGATCTTCCCGGGTTGGAAATTTTCTTGATTAACCCTGGATAGTAAATCCGAAATATTTGAATGTTATTTTGTGGTCAGTCGTTCTTTTGAAGAAGAATCAATACCTGCTAGATTAATCAGATCGTTTTCTTTTGTTTACTGGTTAAGATATGTGCAAAAATATTAATTATCATTTAGATAACTCGTTCTGCTCACACCTTTGTAGGGGTATGAGGTGGGACCATCATCATCAGTAACCTCCCCCCTCCCCACTATTTTTCACTTCTAGTGGAATCCGGGGGACACGGGCACCGTAGACCATGGTGAAGCTTAGAGGCGTAGGGTTCAGAGTTACCTTCTCTGTTCAGAGTCCCTCACGAACTGGCACGCGATGGACGAAATCAGTTAGGTTGATCGTCTACTGATAGAAACAGTCAATTGAAGAAGATTCGAGGTCGATTTAGAAAACTTTTTACGGTTTTTCGAGCCCTTCAGTGATGGTAAAAACTTTTTAACATACTTACCCTATATTTCTGGATCCGGAAGTCGGATCCGGATGAAATTCAGGAATTACGTATGGGACCACATAACCTTTCATTTGTTGTCAAAATCGGTTGCGCCATCTATGAGAAATGTTAGAACAAATACTTTCATTTTTTTGCACCCCATAACTCCGGAACTGTAAGTCGGATCCAAATAATATTCAAGAATTTTGTATGAGACCACAAGACCTTTCATTTGAATCTAAGTTTGTGGAAATCGGTTTAGCCATCTCCGAGAAAAGTTAGTGCAAAAAACGTTACATACACACATACGCACATTCACACACAGACATTTTGCGTACTCGACGAACTGAGTAGAATGGTATATGCCACTCGGCCCTGCGGGCCTCGGTTCAAAAGTCGGTTTCCACAGTGACTGCATAACCTTTCTATATTAGAAAGGCAAAAAGAAAAAAAAATTAGGCCCAAGTTTGAATTTTTTTATCATATTAATGAATTAATCATATCTCGAAAATTTCACGTACCATATTAAAATTAAAAAATACGTGTCGAATATTTTCGAGTTCTTTACCGAAAAACGTGTTTAATCCACCTAGCAGTGAGATGATACCTATTTTTATCAATCCGCATGTGTTTTTTGCATGAATATTCTTCGGTGTTTAAGTTTTCATGACATTATTTTAATGACCGTCGTTTTAAGCGACAATTTGAGATTTTAATCACTCATTACTCTGTAATGTCAAAACTGCAAATCGGATCGAATTTGAATCTAGATGTGTGATAATCGATTAAACATGCCATGATATGTAAGTTCCACTCTAGAGTTTACGGTAATTTAAGGTACTTCCAGAGCCGGTATTCAGGAACCAGCATAATCCAAACCGATTCGTATGGCCATATGACGAATACCCGGAAGTCATAATTGGATAAAATTAATTAATTTTTGTATATAAGTTTGTTTTAATTTAAATTTTTGTTTCTGAAATTTGATTAGGCTTTTTTTGAGAAAACGATTGAGCATTGAGAAACGATTTTATACTGGAACCGGAATTCTAAAAGCGGTATGGCCGAAGTCAGATAAATTCACCTGAGTAGCTGTACAGTTTACATTTGTTTCAAAATATTTGAAAATCAGTTAAGACATCTTTGAGAGATCATAGCACGAATTAAATTTTTAGGTGCCTTCTGATCGACAACTGAATACCACTAAAACTGAAAAAAGTTAATTTTTTTATCGACTATCCAAATCTGCTAACCCGATAAACCTGATTAATTTATGTGAAATAGACATTTTTATACTATCCCCGAAACCGGAAGTTGGATCTGACTGAAAAGCAAGATGTTTTATAGAACCTCGAAACTTTTCATTTGAATCTTAGATGATTCTTAGATTTCATTTGAATCTTAGATCGGTTCAGCCATCTACGAGAAAAATGAGTTACACAATTTTGATTTCGTTTCACATATCATCCTGTAGTTCCAGAACCAGAGGTCGGAACCAAACATAATGCAGGAACTTTGTTTGGGAGTATACGACTTTTCATATGAATCTGAGTTTGTAGAAAACGGTTGAGTCATCTCCGAAAAAAACTGAGTGAAATTATTTGTCACACACGCATTTGCTGATCTCGACGAACTGATGCGAATGGTATATGGATGTTATGTTGTTCCCGCATTTATTGCTGTAAGTAGTTTAAAATAAAATAATTAAAAAAAATTCTGCCATCATCTGGTTTATATATGTCATATTCGAACGATTATGTTGCCAAAAACGAGCCGTGCCAAAATCGGTCCGAGGCTAAATGTCATGAAAAAGGATGGTGTACACAATCCTTTTGGTACTTAGAAAGAATTGTATGTAACAGTATAAAAAATCGTGTTGCTCCCAATTTGTTTGTCATACAGCGCTCAAAACTCCTACTGCTGGAATAGGGGGAGAAGTCGCTTACAGAAAAATTTCGATATCTCCGTTAAAAATGGTCGAATTTTAACAATCTATGGCTTGTTGGATAGGTATTACCGTGCGGAATCTAAGTCTGAAAACGTATTCTGTTTTCAAGGTCAATTGTGACAGATACTGTCAAAAAACTGAAAATTTTGACATAAAACTTTGTATAACTCAAAAAGTAAACATCCGATCTCAAAACCATTCAATAGCGGTTTGGGTGACGGGGAGACCTTTCATTTGCGACTAGTTTGATCAAAATCGGTTCAGCCATCTCTGAGATCTCGACCTCTTAGTTGACAACACACATACAGACACACACACATACACACACACACACACACAAAGACATTTGCTCAGTTCGTCGAGCTTAATCGATTGGTATATGTCATTCGGCCCTGCGGGCCTCGGAAAAATTTTCTAAAGTTTGAGCGAATTCTATACCTATTTTTTATATATATAAAAATAGGTAAAAAATAGATGAAAAAAAATATGAGTGCCTGATTTTGCGTGGAATGCCCCATATATACGTCACTATTTTTTTCTCTGCATTGCGTGCGAGCATTGCCCGCCATTGAATGTGTTATTGCTGACGTAAACTTTTGTTGGTCTTTAGTTGGTACAAAGTTGGCATTACGTACGGTTCACTAAACAGGTAATTTTTTTGCGCTGTGCATATTTCAACAGTTGAATAAGTCTAGCTCTTTTTTAACATTTATAGTCATTTGAAGAACTGATTCGTAGTATTTTCTCCATCATTGTTCACTAATCGGTGTAATTAAAACTCACACTAAAAAGCGGTGCACAATTTTATCCTACATCAGTGAAAGTACTGCATGAACTTCGGAAGGCGTTCAAATGCAATATGCAAAATGCCGATTTGTCAATATCAAACGAGGGAAAATATCATAGTAATTCTATGCGAAATTGTGAAGATCTAAAAAGAAACGTATTATTGAGTCGCTTCGAAACTTCACAATATTGATGTCATTTCTCACGAATGTACAACACAGGGACAGCGAATATTTCTTCTTCATTGGATACTTATATCTGGAACTGGATTCCCCATGTGTTACTGAATTCAGAATACTATATTCAGGATCTGAATTCTTGATACTGGAGCTGGAACAGAGCTCTGGATCTAAACCAACCGAAATGAGGTGGTTAAGATACATTTACTCATATGTTTACCTGTCTCGATAGAAAGGTATAAGCATTACTAGAAAACCCGACTTTCGAATGGAGCGTCGGAGAACCACAGTGTTATATACCATTCGACTCAGTTCGACAAGATAGGAACATATCTGCACGTGTATGTGTGTGCACTTTTCCAAGATATTTTAACCGCTCAATTTTCTCAGAGATTGCTAAAAATATTTCAACAAACTAAAGCCGGACGAAGCCTCGGAGTTGAAAGCTACTGTCGGGCGATTGATGAGTTCAAAACTCAAATGGCTGTGACTTCTGGTTCCGGAGATATGATGGTTTAAGTGATGTAACCTACAAAACGCTTTGATTTATTATCGCGCAAGTTTCTCAGAGATGATTGAACCGATTTTAACAAGCTTAGGCTCGTTTGAAAGCTACTACTGGGCCATTGATCAAGTTCGAAGATCAAATAACTGTGACTTCTGGTTCCGGAGATACGATGGTGTAAGTGACGTAACCAACAAAACGCGTTGTTGTTTACCACACAATTTTCTAGGAGATAGCTTAACCCATTTTATCAAGCTTAGCATAATTTGAAAGCTACCATTGAGCCATTAATCAAGTTTAAAGATCAAAAGGCTGTGACTTTTGGTTCCCGAGATATGATATTATAAGTAACGTAACCGACAAACACGTTGTTTTTCAACACTCACTTTTCTCAGAGATGGCTGTCCCGAACTCGTTTGAAAGCTAATGTTGAACCATTGATAAGGTTCGAAGGCCAAATCGCTGTGTATCCCGGTTCCAGAGATATGATGATATAAGTGACAAAACGAGTTGTTTTCACCACACAATTCCCCCCCCCCCCTATTTTTCGATTTCGGAAATTTCATGTACTCTCCCCTATCGTAATTTTTCAAGATCTATGAAAATTCCACTAAGTGGATTAAGAAGGGTTTTTGACTTTCTCATATAGAAAGGCTTTGCAATCGCTGTGCAAACCGACTTTACAACTGAGGCCCGGATTTCCGAGTGTCATATATAATTCAAATCAGTTCGTCAAGATCTCTGTCTGTGTGTATGTGTGTGTATGTATGTATATATGTGTGTATGTGACAAATAATATCACTCAATTTTCTCAGACATGGCTGAACCGATTTTCACAAACTCAGATTTAAATGAAAGGTCTTAAGATTCCATACAAAGTTTCGGAGTTTCATTTTTATTCGACTCCCGGTTCCGGAATTACAGCGTGATATGCTCCGAAAAAAGAAAATAAATATTCACACACGTTTCTCAGAGATGGCTGAATCGATTTTCACAACATTTACTGGTTTTTTGGTTTGTGCGTAGAGTACATATTTAGTTTCGATTTCTTCGCGTTTCCCCTTCGGCTCATCAGTGCTTAAAGCAGTTCAAATTGAACCGCCATCTCCGCCTAACAGTTCAATTTGAACCGCTAAGCAGACGCCGTCGTCACTCGGTTTCGCCCCAACCCTCGCCAGATAGGATACGGCACCTAGTGTCATATTCTTAAAGGGTCACATAAATAGTGAGAACTTTGCGTCTGCTTAGCGGTTCAAATTGAACTGTTAGGCGGAGATGGCCGTTCAATTTGAACTGCTTTTAGCACTGATGAGCCGAAGGCTAAACGCGAAGAAATCGATTTTCACAAACTAGAATTCAAATGAAAGGCCATATAGTTTCTTATAGTTTATCTTAATTTCATTTGTATCCGACTTCCGGTTCCGGAATTACAAGGGAATATGTGAAATTTTTTGAAAAAATGCGCAATCAATTTTCTTGTAAATTTCTCAAACCGATTTTCACAAACTAAGAAGCAAATAAAAGATCTTAATTTTTTTCAAAAGTCCTCAAAATGTTCCGACTTTCGGTTCCGGTATTACAGTGCGATTAGTGAAACTTTTCAATTTCATGAGCATTTTGTCACAAGCGATGGCGAGGTGCACATTTTTATGAAACTTACTTCTAAATTTAACTAACTGGCAGATCTTGTTAGGTAGTGAATATAAAAAACTGCTTTGGGACTACTAGTCCCCGGTTTTCGCTTCCGAAAGCACCCATAATAGTGAAGAAAATCTCATAAAACACTTCGTTTTCTCAGCAATGGTTTTCCGAATCATGTTTCAAATTAAAGATCTCTTTGTCTTTCAATATACTGTGTAATTTCACTCAAATCCGACTTCCGGTTTCAAAATTATGGGGTGATGAGTGTAAAGACATTCAAATTCAAAATGACGATGCAATACGCAGCGTGTTTTGTTCAATTTCGTATAGCGTGCAGGGTTGCCACATTAAAATTAATATTTTCAGGTGCAAAATATGTAAAGTTCTAATCCTTTCATTCAGTTTGTCCCTACTTGTTAGTATTATTACAAGGTCATGAAAACGTTCTTTTTCTATAAAAGTACACTTATTGCCTTTTTCATATAGAAAGTTTATACAATCACTTGAAAAATTGACTAGTAGAAATTGGACCCAAGGGCTAAGTGTTCTATATCATTCGACTTGAAGGCTATATTAGTTACTTACTAAACGAACCGACTTCGGCTATACTGATCTAAAATTTCCAGTTCCAGAAGAACCGGAAATAGTGATAAAAATGTTTAAAACGAGACCCACCCAATTTTCTTTGAGATGATTTGATCACTTTCCACAAACAGGCTTAAATAACAGTTCCTATATTCTCATAGGTTGCTATTTAATCTAATCCGAGCGCGATTTCCGGTTACAGAATTAATATGAGAGAGGCACAATTACACCACTAGGTGAATAAAAAAAGGTTTTTTTAGGTTAGCATCACTCTGCTCATACAAAAAGCAAATGTTACGCGCTTGGATTTAGAGATGATGCCACATATGTGATATAAACGATGAAGCATGCTTTTGCGAACTACTCGAATCAATCTGGATAAATTGGTGTCAAAATTAAGTCCGCATTATTATCAAAAGTTATCTTAATAAAAATGCAAAATATTTTTTTAATGAAACTGTTTCGATGAAAAAGTAAAGCTTTATTACACCTCTAGGCGGATTGAGAAAGGTTTTGCCTTTCTCATGTAGAAAGGTTATGCCATCACCAACTAGTAAAAATTGCCATACACCATTCGACTCAGTTAATCAATCTGAGCAATGTCTGTCTGTTTGTGTGTGTGTGTGTGTGTGCGTGTTTGTATGTGTGTGTGCCATTGCGTGCCAGTTCAAGAGGGACTCTGAACAGAGAAGGTAGCTCTGAACCCTACGATGACAGTGTCCCCCGGATTCCACTAGAAGTGACTACTTCGAGGGGGCTGTGCTCATGCATCGAACTTCCGCTTGAAAACTCCTGCTGTTGCTGTCTGCTGTGCTTGGTGGTTGCTGTTGTTCTCTAGAGACTGGTATCAAATCTGACAGCCATCGTCAATTCGCTGGTCGTGCCGCCACTTTCACTGCAGCTCAGAAAGTATCCGTGTGACTGCTCTGTCGACCACGTTCCATGTGCTTTCCTCGCAACACATCCACTCGCACGTTGTGCGTTTCCCTACGTGTTTCCTCGAATCTAGGGCATTCGAAAAGAACGTGTTCTGGTGTCTCCTTTGTCGACTTTATCGCACTCCGGACACCACGGTGATGTTGCGTGCCCGAACCGATGTAAGTACTTCCTGAAGCAGTCATGGCCGGACAAGAACTGCGTTAGGTGGAAGTTTACTTCGCCATGCCTTTTATCTACCCACGTCGACAGGTTTGAGATTAGCCGATGCGTTAACCTTCCTTTCTCCATCGCATTCCATTCATGCTGCCATTGAGCTGATTCTCACAGTCTTCCTGGCATTTCTGGTGTCTTTCTGCTACAAGCAATCGATATCCTCTGCCAGGGTAGTGCAGATGGGGATCATCCCGGCGATAACGCATACTGCCTCGGACTATATTGTTCTATACGCACTCGACACTCGCATAGCCATCAGCTGGAACGCACATTAAGCTTTTCACGATTCCGCTTTGCTTCCAGCGCCGCACTCCCATACCGCAGTATCGCTGAGGAAACACTAGCTATCAGGCTTGTGCTGCTTTTTGGACCGCCGACGTTTGGCATAATCCTCGCTATTGCGTTCATTGCCTTCGCCGACTTCTCACATCCGTAGTCAACGTGGCCATTAAAATTTAACCGATTGTCGATCATCATTCCCAGATTCTGCAGAGCACGCTTTGATTGTATCGTATGTCTTCTGGCTTCTATTTCCATCCGCTGAAGCGCCTTGAAATTGCTGAATAACAGCACCTCCGTTTTATGATGAGCAATATGTAGCTTGACCCGTTCAACCAGCTCTCGATGACGCCCATTTTCTCCGACATTGTTGCCTCCACATTTCAGCAGGCATCGACGGCCCCTTTATCTTTGCCATCACGACTCGGTACGCATCCCTCCAGGGATTAGCATCTGCTTTTCGGCACAGCTCCTTGTAGCAACTCGACTTGCTACGCTTGATCTCGCGTCTATTAACATCCCTAGCTTCCCGAAACGCTACCAAACTCTTGCTCTCTGAAACCGCCTTCTAGCTCTGAGACAAGCAGCGCGTAGCGTGCTGAGCGACTCGTTCCACCAGTAAGCTGGACGTCATCTATTCTTGGCTCCAGTTTTCGCGGCATTGTAGCCTCACAAGCCTTTCCCATTCATATAATGCCCCACTCTCAGAACAAATTGGCTCAAATGGCACGTTCCCCTTGATATTTGGAGATTTGTGCCTTCCGGAGTTATAGGCAAAGTGTGTTAATGGCGAAACAAAATACGCAAAAATTTTGTTGGTTTAATATTCCACAATGGATATAACTCACTTTTTTCTTTTTTCTTTGACCGACTTCCACAAACTTAGATTCAAATGAGAGATCTCACGTTCCCATACGGAATTCATAAATATCATCCGAATCTGACTTCCAGTTCCGGAGTTATAGAGTAAAATGTGTTAAATATTGTACACCGTCACTTAAACCGGCAAAACAAAAGACGCAAAAAATGTCAAAACTACACAAATGTATAGCCATTATCAGCAGACAACTAAACAAACATATTCCGGTAATCCTGGTTTGCGGTATCCGGTTCCTGATATATTCCAAAATGGATCTCACTCACTTTCCTCAGCGATGGTTTCACCGATTTCCATCAACTTAGATTCAAATAAAAGGGCTCACGATCTAATACGAATTTCCTAAATTTAATGTGAATCCGACTTCCGGTTCCAGAGTTATAGGGAAAAGTGTGTTAAATATTTTACAACGTCATTCAAACCAGCGAAACAAAAACCGCCAAAAAACCTGTTTCAATCCACCTAGTATCAATCATACTCTCATATATAATACCGTGGTGTTCTTCAAAATAATTTTCTTCGATTCTTGAAAGAATAACCGAAATCGGTTTGTTTGACCATCTACTGATAAAAACTATCAAGTTTTTCGCCCTTTTCGAAGATGTTTTACATTTTTAAACACAGTTTACCACGTATTTCCGGGTACGGATGTTGGATGCGGATGCAATTTAAGAACTATACAGTACCTTTCATTTGAACCTAAGTTTGTTAAAATCAGTTGCGCCATCTATGAAAAAAGTTAGTACACTTATTTTCACAATTTTTTGCACATTTTACCCCAAAACTCCGGAGCCGGAAGTCGGATATAAATAGAACTCAGAAATTTTATATGGGACAACAAGACCTTTCATTTGAATCTAAGTTTGTGTAAATCGGTTCAGCCATCTCGGAGAAAAGTTATTGCAAAAAACGTTACATACACACATACGCTCATACACACACATCCACACACATACATACACACACAGACATTTTGGGTACTCGACGAACTGAGTGATAAGGTATATGAAACTCGGGCCTAACAGTGATTGCATAACGTTTCTATATGAGAAAGGCAAAAATCTAAACTGGACTCAAAACCGATATTGTCAACATAAATAAGAAGTCTTATGATCCTAATAAGACTTTGGATAAATAAGAAATCTTATGATCCTACCAAAAATTACTGCATATTTGCGGATACAACAAAAATTTAAATCGTCGCTTAGAGTACTATGGCTAAATCGTATAGTAGTTGATGACAGTGCGAACCGACATCGGTCATACCGGTTCTCGGATTTCGATGCTGGAAGTACCTATAATAATGAACCCACTTCGTTTTTTTAGGATGAAATACGCGAGCAAACACTGTTTCATTCTGTATGTTTTACAAGTTAATGTACAAACGTTTCGAATAGAATACCACAAAATTATATATGAGAACGCCATCATTACACCATTAGGTGGATTAAAACAGATTTTTCACGTGGCACAAGTTAAAGGCTGTCATCCTATTTTTGTATTGACTGCCATATGAGAAAAAATGAATTTTCTTAAGGCCTGGTAACTTACTTAGATATAGGTAGGTCATGTCGTCTAGCTAGTAGGTAAAGCAAAGCAAGAGCTTGGCATTTCATTTCTTTTATAGAATTTATCCTTTCTGTTTCCACAGACTTCGCAGCCGATTCATAGCGTACAGAATGAACATATGACAACTGGCTTGCAAGACAAGCGCCGTATGCATTGAAAAGCCAACCGCCAACTAGAAGGCATAGCTTTTAATAAGAAGTAATTTTTAAGTTTGTTAAGTTTGTGCTGATCTACCAGGTACCTGAATTTGTACACTACGTAGGATCGAAAGAGACTTCATATATCGTGAGGTGCTACGCTGCAAGAATCACATTTGATCGCCACCAAGAGCAACAGCACTGTACCTGTGGTCAGGTACAGGCAGCACACTAAGTTCAGTGGTGACCACAACGACGGCAGAGCAACTGAGATAGCAGAAAACGATACCAGATATTTTATTTGGCTGCTCGGCCATCCATGGAAGTTGACCATCAATGTCAACTTCCCTCGCTGAGCAGCCTAGATAGCCGTGTAGTGTCGGTAGCGGTTTCCCAACTGGCTAAAAATAACGCTACGGTCCACCTGTACCGGTGGTATAAGTCCACCAAACAGGTAAGCCGTGTGGCATCCGGCGGAATTATTTTTGACCAAGAATTGATCCACTGGTTTCCTGTTCCATGTCGTAAAAGGCCACAAAAATAGGAACTCCTAAGTCAAGGTGTATTTCCGTGCCGATGGCTGAATGGCTGCAGGAGGTTAAACATTGCAATCGTGAACGGAATATCTTGGGTTTTTCCCTTACTGGATACACGTAATGCTTAGCAATCGACTTCTTTGTTCATCGCTTCGGCAAGCAGAGATTAGAAAGCTGAGTGTCTGTGGGTGTCCTCGAGGTGGTGTACTATCCCCACTTTTATGGAACCTAGTCGCTGATGGTTTGTTAAGGAAACTTAATAACCTTGGATTTCCGACTTATGGTTTTGCCGACGATTATCATATATTGATGACCGGTATAAGCATTAACACTCTCTTTGATTTAATGCAGCAAGCCCTGCGATCTGTTGAACAATGGTGTTGTCAGGTTGGATTATCTGTAAATCCTCGCAAAACATCAATGGTGGTTTTCACTCATCGTAGGATAATCAAAGGAGCTCGTCCGTTGTAGTTCTTTGGTTCAGGGGTCACTGTGGTCGATCAAGTTAAATACGTCGGGGTTATTCTTGACTCAAAACTGAATTGGTCTGCTCAAATTGACTTCAGGATTAAAAGAGCTTGCATGGCTTTCGGCCAATGCAGACGAGCTTTTGGAAAATCATGGGGACTCAAACCCAGATATATTCATTGGATCTACACAACTATTGTTAGACCAATTTTAGCATATGGATGTCTTGTGTGGTGGCAGAAAGGAGAAGTCGCGACAGTTCAGTCAAAGCTAAATCATCTCCAAAGGATGGTCCTAATGGCGATGACAGGAGCATTCACGACAACTCCTACTGCTGCTCTAGAGGCGCTACTGTGCATAAAACCACTACATGTGTTCCTAAAACAAGAAGCATTATCTTGTGCATATCGTCTTAAGGTTACAGGGCTTTGGAACAGTAACCCATTAGATTATGCTACCAGCCACACTCGCTTGTGGTCTCAAATTGTTACATGGGATGAGTATTTACTCGCTCCTAGTGACCTAACTCTCACATGCAGTTTTCCTTTCAAAACATTCAATGTGAGCTATCCTCTTCGTGAGGAGTGATTGTCTGGTTGTCTGGAGCGACAACTCGATGAACACATAGTTTGTTATACGGACGGTTCTCTGTTGAATGGTCGTGCTGGTGCTGGTGTCTACTGTCGTGAAATGAGGCTGGAGCAGTCTCATTCACTTGGTAGATACTGTACTGTGTTCCAAGCAGAAATCTACGCGATTCTGTGTGGAGTACAATCGGCACTTCAGCAGAGGATCTGTGGTAAACGTATTTATTTTTGTTCCGACAGTCAGGCAGCCTTAAAAGCACTCAGTTCGAATGACTCACGGTCGAATCTAATGATCGCATGCCGAACTCAAATTGAAGACCTCAGCATTTCAAATGCTGTTTACTTCTTATGGGTACCCGGCCATTCTGGTATTACTGGAAATGAATGGGCTGATGAGTTGGCTAGAGCTGGTACAACGAATGATTTCGTTGGTCCGGAACCAGCTTTACCACTTTCAACTAGTTGGATGAATCACAAGATTCGTTCTTGGGCTGCATCCAAACATACCAGCTACTGGCGCAGCTTGCAAACTTGCGCTCAGACAAAAGCATTTCTACCAGATTTAAATCTGAAAATGTCAAAGTGTCTACTGCATTTCTCCAAGCATCATTGCAGTATTCTGGTCAGAGCTCTGACTGGACATTGCAAACTCAATTATCACATGGCTACTATTCAACGTGCTGAGTATTATTCGTGTGATTTGTGTGAATGCGATTACGGTACTTCATATCATCTGATATGTAACTGTCCCGCATTGACGAAGCTTCGTATCCGGGTTTTTGGTTCTCCATACATGGTTGAGTCTGTGTATGCGGAACTAAAATTGAAGGATATTCTCTCGTTTCTCACCCAATGTGGTAAGGAGCTATAGTCAGAAGGGTTCATCGTTCTTCCTGGAGTGAATGAATCCCTTCTGTATTCACCTTAAAAAGGGTTTATCAGATTGTTTAGCATCCTTTAGGGGATACCGAATTTACTTCTGCTCGTACATACTGCGGATCGTTCTGCATTCTTCCGGAAGTGCAGAATGGTGTCGCTTTTGTAAGATCTCTAAATCCTCTCTGGGGTTGGAGGTTTTATTAACAGCAGACTGTTTGGGACCTCGTAGAGGTTCAGAATTTACTTCTGCTTCCACTAAATGTGATCCTCAGCAGATTGTTCAGCATCCCTTAGGGGTGCAGAATTTACTTCTGCTTTTATGTGTTTTTGTGTCGTCAATTTCTCCCATCCTCCCAGTCCAACCCTTACCATTTCCTTTCATTCCTTCCCTCTTATATATCGGGAAAATGATGCTAAATACAAATTGATGGCAATACACAAATCTCCAAATATCAAGGGGAACGTGCCATTTGAGCCAATTTGTTCTGATTCCTGATTCCTGATTCAGTGGTGACCACAACGACGGCAGAGCAACTGAGATAGCAGAAAACGATACCAGAAGAATGCCAATTGGAAATCGTTAGATGAGCTTCACGTCGTTCCGTACGATGGCGGAACAGAGACAACAGCAATAAGGTAGATTGATTTTAATTTAATTTTTTATTTCTCTTATATCTGAATACATACATAAGTTTTCATTTTGATATTATTACTTTACAAAAAAAAAAAAGAAATTTGTAAAAAAATTTAATTCCGGATGCTAGTAAAATCATGAATACTCCAAGTTTTAAACATTATCCAGAGGGTACCAATGGTCCATGGATAGTCTATTTTCGAAAAAAAAGGTATTACATCACATTTTTCAAAAGTTGTAAAAATCTGTTAAGTTAATAGAGATAAAATTAGAGTTGTTTTTAACGATTTGAAACAGGCAAACGATATTGTAACCTGTGAATTATTGCTGTTGATTATAGAGTTTACATTCCATCGAAGGAGGTGGAAATTGACGGTATTGTCACTGAAGCAAGTCTGACAGCTAATGATTTACTTGAAAATGGGGTTGGTCTTTGGTCCATGCTTGATACTCAAGTGCAATCAATTGTACTCAGCATCTATTGTCGATGGAATTAAGTTTTATCGTCCCTCAGATTCGTTTCGAGCCATGTCTATATCGATAAAATTCGTCTTCCTGTTCGGCTTTTCGTACCGCATGTTATGAATTACACGAACTGTACAAAATTAGGACATACAGCTACTTATTGTAGTTATAATTCTAAATGTATAAAATGTCAAGGGCCTCATAAGGATAATCTTTGCGATAAAGATATTGAAAACTGTGTTTATTGTGAGGAGAGTCCACATGATCTCTCAGTATGCGCTGCATTTAAGTAAAAAAGACAAAATGAAGCTTTCTTCAAAAGCACGGTCTAAGCGCACATATGCTTAAATTCTTAAAACGATCATTGATGTTCCACCTTGGGAAACCGAAAACGGTTTTTGAAATCATGCGGAGCCAGAGGACTCTGACTCTGACGGAAATAGTGAAGATACCTCATTTGTCACTACTCAAGAGTCTGTTAAGAGGAGATTACCAAACCACAAATTAACAAAAAGGGAACCTAAAATTACACCTTCAAAAAAGATCAGCGTGTTAAATCTAAAATTCCACATTTAAAACCAAAAACTATGCCTCCTGGTTTGTCAAATTCACAAACTAATCCAGGAACTAACACAAGAAAAGACAATAATCCAGTGAGCTCCGTTTCACATTCACCAACAGGATTACTGAATTTCAGAATTTCAGAAATTGTAGAATGGATTTTCGCAATTTCTGAACCTCTAAAGACTATCATAACGGCATTCCTTCCAATAGCTACAACCTTTTTGAAACAGTTATACACTCAATGGCCAGTGTTCTCAGGTTTTGTATCATTTGATGGATAATTTGTCATCCGCCGCAAATGATTCAAGCACTGTCTTGCAGTGGAGTTGTCGAAGCATTATACCAAAACTTGATTCATTTAAAGTTTTGTTGCATAGTCAAAAATGTGATTTATTTGCTTTGTGCGAAACATGGCTTACATCAAACATAGATATTAATTTTAATGACTTTAACATTATACGTCTCGATAGAGACTCTCCGTATGGTGGAGTGCTTTTAGGAAATAAGAAAAACTATTGTATTCATGGATTGAATATGCCTTCGACTTCTAGCATAGAAACAGTAACTTGTCAAATAAACATTAAAGGAGAGGACATTGGACAGTGACAGATTAATGAAATATCAAGTCACTGTGTTTCGAAGCCCTCCCTGCTCCACGATTGATTCTGGGATATTTCAATTCGCACGGAATTATGTAGGGTTCCGTTTACAATGATAACAGATCATCTTTAATATATAATATTTGCGACAATTTTAGCATGACGGTATTAAATATGGGTAGCATGACACGGATCCCAAGACCTCCTGCACGTCCAAGTGCATTAGATTTATTTATTTGCTCGACTTCAATTCGACTAGATTGCACGATAGCGATCATTTACCAATCATCATTTCAATTAGCAGTAACAAAGGCATTGCTAATTCAGGTAATATTCCATATGATTTGACAAAAAATGTTGACTGGATTAAATACCAAAGTAGTATCTCAAGTACTTTGAGCTCAATGAAAGAGCTCCCCCCACTTGAAGAATATGACTTCGTCGTTTGTTCGATTCTGGAGGCCGCAGTACAAGCCCAAACCAAACGATTTCTTGGTACATCGTCTAACAGAAGGCCTCCAAACCCTTGGGGGGACAAAGAGTGCTCAGATGCTAAATACGCAAAACAAAGTGCTTTCAAGAAGTTTTTAAAACGAGGAGGAGGAACTCCTCAGAATTTTGAAAAATTTTTGACTTATTAACCAAGTACAAGACCATACTTCGGGCCAAGCAATGTAGCTCTTGGAGACATTTTGTCGAAGGTTTGTCAAGAGAAACCTCAATGAGCACTCATTGGAATACGGCCAGACGAATGAGGAATCGTACCGTAGGAAATAAGAGTGAGGAATATTCGAATCGATGGATATTTGATTTTGCGAGGAAAGTTTTTCCAGATTCTGTTCCTACGCATAGCATTATTAGGAAATCTTCTTCAAATAATGGTTCCAATGATAGCCCGTTTTCAATGATGGAATTTTCCATAGCACTCATGTCTTGTAACAATAACGCTCCTGGGTTGGACAGAATTAAATTCAACTTGGTGAAGAATCTGCCTTACCTTGCAAAAAGACGATTGTTGGAATTGTTCAGTTTCTTGAGCAAAATATTGTTCCACCTGACTGGATGCAAGTGAAAGATCGCATTCAAAAACCGGGGAAACCAGCTTCCAATCAAAACTCATACAGACCCATTGCAATGTTGTCCTGCATCAGAAAATTGTTCGAAAAAATTATTTTTCGACGTCTCAACACTTGCCTTCGCTTAAAAACAACAAATGGCATCTGTATTTTAGACATTAAAGGAGCATTTGATTTAGTTTCCATTGATGTTCTTTCAGACAAGATCCATCAACATGGACTTCCAGCGGCTATAAATAATTATTTGCACAACCTTTTGTCAGAGAAATGCATGTATTTTGCATATGGCGATTTGACAACATTCAGAATTAGCTACATGGATCTTCCGCAATTCTCATGCCTCAGTCCGCTCCTCTATAATTTTTACGTGAATGAAACAAAAACCATTGCAAGATACCTTAGATAACTTGTCTGTTTGTGCTGTTCATCTGGGTATCGAATTCTTTGCGGAGAAAACAGAGCTGGTCGTCTTTTCAACAAAGCATGATCCCGCGCAGCTTCAGCTTTATATGATGGGATGAATGATCCAACAGGTTTTGACTTCCAAATACCTCGGGGTGTGGTTTGATTCCAAATGCACGTGGGGAGGACACATTTGGTATCTGATTACAAAATGCCAACAAAGTGTAAATTTTCTTCGAAAAATAACAGGATCTTAGTGGGGTGCTCATCCGGAAGATCTAATAAAATTGTATAAGACAACGATACTTTCAGTGATGGAATATGGATGCGTTTGCTTTCGTTCCGCTGCAAACTCTCATATTATTAAACTGGATCTTCAATCTCAAACAAGATTCATGACAGTATATTTCAATCATATGTCCCAGGAAATCGACCCTTAGAGATATATTCCTATCCGTGACAGCCTCTTAAATGTCCCTGACTCAACGTTATTTTTCGATACATCCATGCAGCGCGAAGTGCGTGGAATCCCAGAACACCTACACTCGATGGAAATCCCAAAAATATTTATAAGTAAGTTCAGGCATATTGACTCTGAGAAAATATTTTACACGGACGGACACGAATTGAAGAGACTACTGGGTTTGGTATATTCAACAATAATGTCTCGGCTTCATTTAGGCTTCCAGAACCTGTACCTGTTTATATAGCAGAGTTACAGCAGTTCATTATAGTTTGAGTGTAATCGTCACATTATCTCGAAACCATTATTTTCTCTTTACAGATAGTCTGAGTGCAATTGAAGCCATTCGCTCAAACGCTGCTGGCAAAAATGAACCGTTTTTCTTGGGCAAAATATAAAAGTGCCTGAACGTCATATTGAATAATAATTATTAAATCACAATGGTTTGGGTCCCGGTTCATTGCTCCATTTCATGCTATGAAAGAGTCGATAGTATAGCTAAACGTGGTGCTATTGAGGGTGAAATTTATGAGAGACCGATTGCTTTCAACGATTTCTATAGCGCGTCACACCAAAGAACACTTGTCAGCTGGCAAGCTTCTTGGGATAAAGATGATCTGGGTCGGTGGATGTACTCAATTATTCCTAAAATATAAATGATATTGAATGAAAGTGATGATCTGATACAAACAAACCTGCAATAGTTATAAGATCATGTACAAAATAAATGTATTCTTTATAGCAACTCGCTTGATAAAAACAATTATTATAGCAACTCGCTTGATAAGAAGAGTGAGTAGATTAACTAATTAATACCGACATACTAATATAATATTCGAAATGTATTAGGTTTAAAGTACTATGTATTGTGGATGCCAAGGCGAAGAAAAACTTATGTATCACCTGGGGAGCTGTATAGTTTACATTTGATTAAAAATGTTTGAAAATCAGTGTAGACATCTTTGAGAAATCGTAGTACGAATCAAATTTTTGACGGCCTTCCGAATCGAAAACTGAATACCACTAAAACTGAGTTTATTTGGTTATCGACTATATAAATCTGCTAACCCAATAAACCTGGTTAATTTATATGAAATAGACATTTTTATACTAATCACACTGTATTCCCGAAACCGGAAATTGGATCTGACTGAAAAGCAAGATTTTTCATTTCAATCTTAGATGATTCTTAGATTTCATTTGAATCTTTAATCGGTTCAGCTATCTACGAGAAAAATGAGTTACACAATTTTAATTTCGTTTCACATATCATCCTGTAGTTCCGGTACCAGAGGTCGGAACCAAACATAACTCAAAAACAGTCGGATCGGTATTTTCAAATGGCTGTATCTTCGTTGGTACTGAAATGAATAAGATGATATGAGTATAAATGTATTTGTGACTGTTTAGATTAAAGTAGACTAATGCTGACTTTGATATTTTTTATCTTTTTTATATAAACAAAAAATATGTATAGAATTCGCTCAAACTTTAGAAAATTTTTCGAAGGCCCGGAGGGCCGCGTGTCATATACCATTCGACTCAGTTCGTCGATATCACAAAATGTCTGTCTCTGTCTCTGTGTGTGTATGTGTGTCTATGCATGTGCGTATGTGACAAATAATGTCACTCAATTTTCTCAGAGATGGCTGAACCGATTTTCACAAACTTGGATTCAAATGGAAGGTCTTGAGGTCCTATACAATGCTCCTAAGTTTGAAATCCGGAATTACAGGGTGATATGCCCAAAAAAGTAAAAAAAAATAGTCACACACGTTTCTTAGAGATGGATAAACCGATTTTCACAAACATTGATTCAAATGAAAGGTCTTATAGCCTCATATATTATTTTGAATTTCATTTGGATCCGATTTGCAGTTCCGGAATTACAAGGAAATATGTAAAAATTTATGGAAAAATGCGCTATCAATTTTCTTGGAAATTTCTCTACCGATTCCCACAAACTAAGAAGTTAATAAAAGGTCTTAAATTTTTTTTAAAAGTCCCCAAAAAGTTGATCCAAATATAACTTCTGGTTCCGGCAGATAGTTGGCAGATTGTTAGTTAGTTAGAAACTACTTTGGGACTACTAGTCCCCGGTTTTCGTCTCCGAAAGCCCTGACAATAGTGAAGAAAATCTCCTAAAACGCAACTCACTTCGATTTATCAGCAACGGTTAAGCCGATTTTCATGATTCAAATTAAAGTTCTCATTGTATTTAAATATACTGTGCAATTTCATTCTGATCCGACTTCCGGTTCCGAAGTTATAGGGCGATGAGTGTCAAAACATTCAAATCGTCATTCAAAAGGACAATGCAAAACAAGTACGCGACGTTACGTGTGGCTTTGATTCGTTCGCAGCCTGCTTTGTTCAATTTCGTGTAGCGTGCAGGATTGCCACATTAAAATTAATATTTTTCATGTGAAGAACATGTAAATTTCTAATAATGATTGCACATAGATCATGATAACGATGCTTTTCTATAAAAGTACACTTATTGCCTATCTCATATAGAAAGTTTATACAATCACTTGAAAAATTGACTTGTGGAAACTATAGAAACTATATCATTCGACACAGTTTATCGAGCTGAACAATGTATGTGTCTGCGTGTGAATTTGTGTGAGTATGTATGAAATAATGTCACTCATAAAAGAAAAAATCTCGTAGTTCCATAGGTTGCTATTGAATTTCACACCGTCATTTAGAGCGACGAAGAATAAAATTTTTTAGATTTGGCTTTAAACTGATTCAATTTGTAGGCTATATTAGTGACTTACCATACGAACCGACTTTAGTCAAACTGGTTCCAAGTTTTCGGTTCCATAAGTACCAGAAGTAGTGGTCAAAAAGTTTAAAACGAGACTCACTCAATTTTCTCTGAGTTTATTTGATCATTTTCCACAAACAGGCTCAAGGAGGGGGTAGGGTCTAAACGATGAAAAAAATCATCATTTTTGCTTGTTCAACAAAATAAATTCAAATGTTTTGCGTGATAAAAAGCATCATTCGAATAACATTTTGTAATTTTTTCGTGGAAAAATATTGAGAAATAAGTCGGTGAAGAAGTATTTTCGAGAACGCTTCTTAAAAATCATGATTTGCGCTGTCCACTGTATCTCAGCGCAGACTAATCAGAAGTGAACAAACGAACGCAGCATAGTTAGAGTAGAAGTTTTTTTAGACCCCAACGTTTCTGTTTAATTTTTTTTTAATTTTTTAATTTTTGGAGGTTGTTCAAAGTGAAAATTACGATTTTTCACAAAAAATCCGCCATTTTGTAACTGTTAAACCTCCCCAAAGTAACAAACAACGAAAAAGGGTCTGGGTTTTCATGTGTAGAAAGCGTGTGCAAAATTTGAAAAAAAAATATGCAAAGTGCTTGATCGGAGAAATAGGTATAAAGCGAGAAGACTAGTGTTTGATGGACAGAGAAGGATGTTTGGATATAAGGTATCGGTCGGGTGACGGCCAGGATGTAGACCATGTTCGATGTATGCGCTATTGTGTCCGGAAAATGTCTGTGTGTGTGTATGTGTGAGTGTGTGTGTATGTGCACTTTTAGAAGATATTTGAACGCGCTCCATTGGGCGCTGTTGGGCCATTGATTAAGTTCAAAGATCAAACGGCTGTGACTTTTTGTTCCGGAGATAAGATGGTATAAGTGACGTAACCGACAAAACGCGTTGTATTTATACGCGCTCAATTTTCTCAGAGATGGCTGAACCGATTTTAACAACCTTGAGCTCGTTTGAAAGCTACTATTGGGTCATTGATCAAGTTCAAAGATCAAATGGCTGTGACTTTTGGTTCCAGAGATATGATGGTATAAGTAACGTAACCGACAAAACACGTTGATTTTTACCGCTCTTATACATTTATGGGTGCCAATATTTTGGGATCACTTCTAATTTCGTAAAGCGCTAGCGCTCAAAAGCACCTCGAGAAATGTCCTCATGCAAAATTTGAGCTAAATCGGACATGCGTAAGAGGTGCTGCCCGGCGGTTAAGGTTTGAAAATGTTCGATCTTGAAAAAGTCTCGACGTTTCATGCAATTCTAAGCCTTTTGGCATCAACATTATTTTTTCGATTTCGAAAACTTCATGTACCCTTATCCCCCCCCTTGAGGTGATTTTTCAAGATATATGAAAATTCCACTAAGTGAACTAAGAAGAGTTTTTGACTTTCTCTATAGAAAGGTATTAGAATTGCTGGAAAAACCGACTTTCGAACGGAGCCTCAGAGACCATCAGTTGTTGCCTTTCTCTATAGAAAGGTATTAGAATTGCTGGAAAAACCGACTTTCGAACGGAGCCTCGGAGACCCATAGTGTTATATACCATTCGACTCAGTTCGACTAGATCGGAAAATGTCTGTGTGTGTATGTGTGGGTGTGTGTGTGTGCTCTTTTCGAAGATATTTGAACGCGCTCAATTTTCTCAGAGATGGCTGAACCGATTTTAACAAACTTGGGCTCGTTTGAAAGCTACTGTCGGGCCATTGATCAAGTTCGAAGATCAAATGGCTGTCACTTTTGGTTCCGGAGATATGATTGTATTAGTGACGTAACCGACAAAAAAGCGTTGTATTTGAACACGCTCAATTTTCTCAGAGATGGCTGAACCGATTTTAACAAACTTAAGCTTGTTTGAAAGCGACTGCCGGGCCATTGATCAAGTTCGAAGATCAAATGGTTGTGACTTTTGGTTCCAGAGATATGATTGTATAAGTGACGTAACCGACAAAAAGCGTTCTATTTGAACGCGCACAATTTTCTCAGAGATGGCTGAACCAATTTTAACAAACTTGGGCTCGTTTGAAAGCTACTGTTGGGCCATTGATCAAGTTCGAAGATCAAATGGTTGTGACTTTTGGTTCCAGATATATGATGGTATAAGTGACGTAACCGACTAAAAAACACATTGATTTTTACCACTCTTACTCTGCCTGGTGGTAAAGGTTTGACAATTTTCGATCTTGAAAAAGTACCATAGGGGGGAGTACATGAAATTTCCAAAATCGAAAAATTTTTTGATGCCGAAACTCTTAAAACTGCATGAAACATCGAAATTTAGTGTCATCTCGAAAAAATTTTTTTTTGAAAAAATCAACTTTCTGGGACTTAGAAAAATTTTCATATTTTTTCTAAGTCCCAAAAAGTCGACTTTTGTAATATAACAAATTATCCCATCCTAGCATGATCCATTCTAAGTACAGTTTACATTCAATCCAAAACCAAATGCGACATTTCCACGTATTTGGATATCCCGGTCATACACCTTACAGAAATGCGCGTATCGCATTTATCTCGACCTAAGTCCACCGCGCAGACAGCTAGCAATAAATTTCGTGATTGCTTGCCCTGCATAAAGCGGAGGTCGATAACCAAATTTATGACATCACAGCTGGACCACAGCTGAGAACGTTTTTACCAGTCCTTCTCCACTAGCATGACATTCTTTCCCTCTCTATAGTTTTTCCGATTTCTCCCGCTCCAGATACGTCCGGTAGGAAACTATAAGTTACGGTAAGAATAATTGTACGGCTAGAGATAAGTAGAAATGAAAATACACATTCATTATTGGAAACCCAGTCAACCACTCTGGTTCTTAATCCGAAAGCACTACATGGCGAACCGTTGACAAGTGTCACGGGCCAGCAACAAAAATCAGTTAGTGAACATACTTTAGTGATTGTGAAGAAAGTAGTAGCTTGCTAAAATGAAATTATAGCATCGAACGAGATGGCAAAGAATACCATCCATTTGTGAAAAACTGTATACAGAAAAGACAGTGAAATTTAAGGAACATTACCATAAAGCCAGCTAAAAGAGAAAATAACCTAGTGCTACTGCAATGTGCAACACCCTAGACATTGAATTGTACAATATAAGCGGCTAGTGATTAATAAACGTGTCCATAATGGGAAGTAGTAAATCTAAACAAACGCATCAAAGCGGAGATGCGCAGGTGAATGTTCTAAATGAGCTGTCGATGCACACAGAGTTTCACGAGTCAAACGAACTCAAGTTAACACTAATACTGGTAATGGTTACCATTCAACTGTTTTTCTCAGCTTATATGCTGATGAGGAGAGTAACGAGGCAACATGCCATAAAAGCGGCACGAACTATTGCCAACATAGACCGTGTGTAACTGTGTGTGGCTGTAAAAAAAATCCACCCATCAGGGAACAGTGGTCCTTCGGGACAAAAGAAAAGAAAAAAAAACTTTCTACCCATAAGGGAACAGTGGTCCCACGGGACAAAATACAAACAAAAATCTTACCCATAAGGGAACAGTGGTCCTACGGGACAAAATACAAAAAACAATCTTACCCAATAAGGGAACAGTGGTCCTACGGGTCAAAAATAATAAAGAAAAATTTTCCAGCCTTCCAAGCCTCTTTCCAACTATTAAAGAAGGTAGGAAGTAACGGGCGATGTCAACCAGGTGAGACAAGTGCTTAAAATAGATATGAAAATAAGTTAGATTTAAGTGCTATGGCAAGCAGTTTTCAGATGCTTAAAACCATTTGTTAGTAGTACACAGAAAAAAAAATTAAAATGCATTTACGCGTACTTTAGTGAGTTTTAAATTAGCTGGGTGATGAATTACTATGAAGCATTAAAAAGTCTTTATACCTACTGCAAAAAGGCAGTAAACACACCCATATCTAGAGAATTGTTAGAGTCAAAAAGAAAGAAGTGCGCTGAGGCGTTTACAGGGTTTGAGCTGTTTTTAATAGAAAAGGAAGACGAAATACCGAACGAAGAATTTCATATACTTGTAAAAAACTCCCGGTCTTGGAATTACGAAGTAAATAAAATAATTACCCAAAAATTAAGTAGTCTAGGTATAGAATCAAACAAAGGAAAAACAATGACCGACGCAATATTTGACGTGAAGCAGGCGACTGCCATCGTACCCATGTACGATGGCTCAGCAGACTCATTATCATCGTTTACAGACGCCGTAAGTTTACTGCTGAACTGACACCAGCAAACCAACTAGCAACGGCATTAAAATTCGTTAAAACTAGACTAACCGGTAAAGCCCGGCTAGGGCTAGGAAACTGCGATACGCTACAAGCGTTAGCAGACGACGTCGAAAGACGCTGTAAAGTAAGTGAGTCCCCGGACTCCATAGTAGCTAAATTGAATCAGGTGAAAAGCACTAAAATCAGTGAATTATGCGAAGAAATTGAAAACCTTACATTATGGCTAAAATGTACCTATCTAACTCAGAGAGTCTCTGAGCAGACGGCTAATTCGTTAGCAACCAAAAGCGGACTGAACTCTCTTATTAAAGGAGTAACGTCCCAAGAAATAAAAATCATACTAAAAGCGGGCAATTTTGCTGACATTAATGCAGCAACCCAAAGAGAGAGGTAAGAGAGAACACTACAGAAACGAGCAACGCTGCTCAAATTTTTACCACACGACACACTAGTCGCGGGCGTGGAAGACCAAATACGTCTGGTGAACAATACGTACATCGCAATGGGCACCCCGGACATTACAATAACTATAATAATAGCAGAACTAATTCCAGAGGACACCAAAACTACCGCAACACATACCGAAACAATTTTAATTCAAACAGCCAACACTGGCATAATTACAATAACAGAGGTTACAGTCGCGGAGCCTATAATAATCGAAACCCTCGAATGCTCCTCGTACAACCAGAACAACCGAATAATCAACATGCAGCCCCGAATGCACAACCCAACGGTAATATTACTGTTATTCCGAATAATTCGAACAATGTTCAAACACCACCACAAAATTTTTTAGGAAGATTTATTCAATGAACATCAACAAAGTAAATAATAACTACCCACTAGACGCTAATAATAAAATAAAAATTACTGGCATAACAAACATTTCAACCGAAACTTTGGCAACAACCATAACAGAATTAAATTTTGGCAATGGACTTGTTACCAATTTCCACATAGTAGATAACAACTTTCCAATCCTAACTGATGGCATTTTGGGAAGAGATTTCCTCTCTTCTCATAAGTGCATCATTGATTACGAATGTTGGATGCTAAATTTCAAAATTTATAATAATATTATTTCATTACCAATTGAAGATACAATTTACCAAAAATATATTATACCACCAAGGTGTGAAGTAATAAGACAACTTCACAATCTCAAAATTAACAAAGATATAATAATAATAATATAATAATAACCCCGGATTGGCGGTTCAATGCATAGGACGCTGGTCTTACAAGCCAGTTGTCGTATGTTCGAGCCCCGACCTGGAAGGGTTCTTAGTGTCAGTAGGATCCATAGTACTAGCCATGCAATGATTCTGTACACTAAGAATCGGCTGCGAAGTCTGTTGAAACAGAAAAGATAAATTCCACAAAAGGAATGTAATGCCAAGACTTTGCTTATAATAATAGTTTCACAGGAATTGACCCCTGGTGTGTTCTGTGGAAGTACTATCATATCACCAGAAAACACTTTTATTAAAATTTTAAACACCACAGACTCAACCGTTAATTTAAGCACCAATAATCTCAACCTAAAACTAGAACCTTTAGAAAATTATAAACACTTGAAAACAAATTCAGGCGATAACAACAAAGAGCAACGTTCAAATGAAATTTTTAAAAGCATCGAAAAGTCGGATGTACCATTCTACGCAGCAAACGATTTTAAAAAACTTATAAGGAATTACAACGACATTTTCAGTCTACAAAATGAGCCACTTACTACCAACAATTTTTATACCCAGGATATAGAACTGACTGACAACGTACCAGTCTATATCCCTAACTATAAAATGATTCATTCGCAGAAAAACGAAATCGATAGGCAGGTATATAAAATGCTAAACGAAAAGATTATCGAACCTTCCATATCTTCTTATAATAATCCCATCCTACTAGTACCAAAGAAGGGTGAGGATAACTAAAAAAATGGCGATTAGTTGTTGACTTCAGACAGCTAAATAAAAAACTTCTCGCGGATAAATTCCCGCTACCAAGAATTGATACTATTCTAGATGAACTTGGCAGAGCAAAATTTTTTAGCACACTGGATCTGATGTCCGGATTTCATCAGATACCACTAAGCGAAAATTCAAGAAAATACACTGCATTCTCGACCCAGACAGGTCATTTTCAATTTACAAGATTGCCATTTGGACTAAATGTCAGCCCGAACAGCTTTCAAAGGATGATGACAATGGCTGGTCTGACACCAGAAATGGCTTTCGTCTACATTGATGATATCATTGTAACAGGATGCTCAATTAAACATCATTTATCGAATTTAACAAAGGTATTTGAACGACTTAGAAAATATAACTTAAAATTGAATGCAAGTAAATGCAAATTTTTTAGAAGTGAAGTAATATACTTGGGACATAAAATAACCGATAAAGGCATTTTGCCAGACGATTCAAAATTTGAAGCAATAAAAAATTACCCAGTACCAACAAATAGTGACGAAGTGCGACGATTCGTAGCATTTTGCAACTACTATCGTAAATTTGCTCCGAATTTTTCGATCATAACTCATCCATTACACCAGTTACTGAAAAAAAAAAACCATCAATTCATTTGGTCACCACAATGTCAAAACGCATTCTATACTCTAAAACAACATTTAATGTCTCCAATTATACTGCAATTCCCAGATTTCACGAAAACTTTTATTCTAACCACTGATGCTTCAGACATTGGTTGTGGAGCAGTTTTATCTCAAAACATAGATGGAGATGAACTTCCAATTGCATTCGCCAGTAAATCTTTTACCCCAGGCGAAAAAAATAAAACCGTAATTCTAAAGGAGTTAACAGCTATTCATTGGGCTATTAACTACTTCAAATCATACTTGTACGGTACAAAATTTATAGTAAAAACGGATCATAGACCACTAGTACACCTTTTCGGCATGAAAGACCCAACTTCGAAGCTGACTAGAATGCGACTAGATCTAAGTGAATTCGATTTTGAAATACAGTATATTAAGGGTAAGGATAACGTGGGAGCGGACGCGTTGTCACGTGTTGTCGTTACCTCTGATGAACTTAAACCAACGTCGATTCTAATAGTGAATACGCGATCAATGACACGAAGTCAAAGATCCAAACCGATTGGAAAAAATGAGAAGTGTGAAACCAAGCCTGATCAACTTGCGATGTACACCACCGAAAACCAATCAGAAACAAAAAATTTGCCAAAATTAGTACAATAATCGAAAAAAATTGCATAACATTTTCAATTTATATTAAAGCAAATGAAATAATAAACAATAAACTAAAGAAAGGCATACTGAAGTATGAAAATAAAATAAATAATGAAAGTCAAATTACCTTTGCTCTTTCATACATTGAAGAAGATATGAAAAAACTTCAAATAAATAAAATTGCGCTGCCTCAAGAAGACGAAATATTTAAACTAATTCCCATGGAAGTACTCAAACAAGTGAGTAATAAAACATTAAAAGCCATGCAAATTATAATTTTCAAACCAGCAATTTTCATTAGTGATCTTGGCAAGGTAAATGAAATATTGAAAAGGCATCATGAAACACCAACAGGTGGACATATAGGACAGCATAGACTGTACCTCAAACTAAGAGAAATTTATGTCTGGAGAAAAATGAAACAGTCAATTTCACAATTCATCAAGGCCTGTGAATTGTGCAAATTGAATAAGATAACTAAAAATACTAAAGAGAACACACTAATTACAGCTACACCATCAAAACCTTTTGAAATAGTGGCAATCGATACAATCGGACCACTACCAAAGACAAACAAAAATAACCGGTACGCATCAACAATGCAATGCGAACTAACGAAATACGTAGTTTATGCACCAATACCTACTAAAGAAGCTAACATAATAGCAAAAACTTTGGTGGAAAATTTCATACTAATATATGGTAAATTTTTAGAATTAAAAACAGATCAAGGTACAGAGTACAAAAACGAAGTACTAGATCAAATCTGTACATATTTAAACATCAAACAAACTTTCTCAACAGCCTATCATCCGCAGACAATTGGCTCATTGGAGAGGAATCACAGATGTCTAAACGAATATCTGCGATCCTTCGTCAACCAGCACCAATCTGACTGGGATGAATGGTTACAATTTTATACTTTTACTTATAATTCTACACCACACACAGATCATGGATATACACCGTATGAACTAGTGTTTGGTGTAAAACCGAAATTCCCACAGGAGATATACAGCAAAACCAAAATGAGCAGTACAGTAAAGAAATAAGATATAAAATGCAATTATCCCACGAAACAGCAAAGCAAAGATTACCAGCAAAAAAGGAATTTAGACAGGATATCCTCAACAAAAATACAAACCCACTATCACCAAAATGACACAGTATACCTCAAAAATGAAAACAGGCGTAAATTAGATTCTTTTTATTCTGGATCTTATAGAGTTAAAAACATTTTGGCGCCAAATTGTGAAATAGAACATACAATCTCAAAACAATCATATCTAGTACATAAAAATAGACTAATTAAACAATAAACATTGTATACTTAGGCAGGAACTAATCATCATTATAACAAAATGACGTACTTGGAGGAAAGTTTTAGATGAATTCCACTTCGTTACATCCATCTCCCGAAGGGTGAAGGTGTAATATAACAAATTATCCCATCCTAGCATGATCCATTCTAAGTACAGTTTACATTCAATCCCAAACCAAATACGACATTTCCACGTATTTGGATATCCCGGTCATACACCTTACAGAAACGCGCGTATCGCATTTACCTCGACCTAAGTCCACCGCGCAGGCAGCTAGCAATATATTTCGTGATTGCTTGCCCTGCATAAAGCGGAGGTCGATAACCAAACATGATGACATTCTTTCCCTGTCTATAGTTTTTTCCGATTTCTCCCGCTCCAGGTACGTCCGGTAGGAAACGATAAGTTACGGTAAGAATAATTGTACGGCGAGAGATAAGTAGAAATGAAAATACACATTCATTATTGAAAACCCAGTCAACCACTCTGGTTCTTAATCCGAAAGCACTACACTTTTTCAAAAAAAATTTTTTTCGATATGACACTAAATCTCGACGTTTCATGCAATTCTAAGCCTTTTGGCATCAAAATTTTTTTTTTCGATTTCGAAAATTTCATATGAAAATTCCACTGAGTGGACTAAGACGGCTTTTTTTAGATTAGCATCACTGTTTTCATGCAAATAGGCAACGCAAATGTCAAGCACTAGTTTGGAAAAATGATGCTGACTATGTGACATAAACACTGAAGCATGCTTTTGTGAACTACTTGAATCAATCTGAATCAATTGGTGTCAAAATTAGTATCTGAAATTATATAATAAAAGTATGAAATATATTTTCATGAGACTGTTATGAAAGAAGAGAAAGGCATTATCACACCACTAGGTGGGTTAATAAGGGTTTTTGTCTGTAAAATCAATGGAAACAATTTACTACTTTAAGGTCTATTATTTTCAAAAAATCACATTTTTCCTTTTATAATTTATTATAATGAAACATTTCAAGAATGTTTTGTCAAGTTTTGAAGTCAATCGAAGTGAAAATCTTGGGCTTCTGCACCGTCGAATGAGATAGCCATAAATAAAGGTCCATAACTTCCACAGTCGCATTAAAATAGGCTTGAAAATTTCACAGAAAATTCTAGAAATATTTTTCTATAAGAAAATATGAAGAAAATAATAAATGGTTTTTCAAATGTGTTAGACCTTACCCGTTCCTTAAGAAAAATTGTAGCAGCTCTAATGCTGTTTGAAATTTTCAACACTCATTACACTCTATTTCCAGATCCAGAAGTTAGATATCGATGAAGCTATATAAGATTATTTGAATATGGGTTCATTCAAATCAGCTTAGCTCTTTCTGAGAAAACGATGTGATGTTCGAAATTTTGTAATCGCTATAATTGTATTAAATTGTATAAACAAAAATTGTAAACTTCAAAAGTTTACTCCTTTTTACATCTTCACTTATAAAAACACACTTTTGAAACTGGAGTATTGAGTGATGAATGTCACTTAGTAATTTCGGAACCGGGGATCGAATACGGACAATAGGACTATATGTTATCAAAAAGGTAAAAGTTGATCTCTTCCTTTTAACACAGAATCTTTTGCGTCAGTCCCTGATGGTCCCATCCAAAATATAAGAGTATTTTTTTACATTACTAATTACTTCAATTGTTAATTCGGAAATTCTTTTCAACTGATATGTACTCACGCTTCCAAGAAATAATACGAACTAAAGGCAGCGTTCTGCGCAGTCCAAAATAAGCACGATTTCCTGACAATATGCGTCTCTGAATTTATTTGCTGGTGTCATTATCGGCAGTCACCAGTGAGCCCAAGTACACGAATTCGTCGACCATTTCGATTTCATCACCACCAATCGGAACTCGTAATCGGTGGCTGATATTATCTTCTCTCGAGTCCCTGCCTTTCGTGCACTTTGTCTTTAACACATTGATGTCTAGTCCGATCCGCTCGGCCTCAGCTTTTTGTCTGATGTACGTGTCTTCCATATTCTCAAAGTTGCGTGCTATAATATCAATATCATCAGCGAAAATTCGGACGAGCTTTCTGAAAATCGTGCCACTCGTGTCTATCTTTGGTCTTCTTATCACACTTTCCAATGCAATGTTGAATAGCGGACACTAAAGGCTTTGTAACCCTCTGCGAGTTTCGAAGGAACTCGAGCTTATCCCCCATACCCGAAGGAACTCGAGCTTATCACCATACCCGAACAACGTCAATCCATCGTAGTCTTGACCAATCGTATCAGATTGTTAGAGAATCCGTAGACGTGCATGATTTTCCATAGCTGATCTCGATCGATTGTGTCGTAGGCTGATTTAAACTCGATGAACATTCTTTCTGGCCTTATGTGCGAGGCTGGAAATCGAACCCAGGTGGGCTGCATGAAAGGCTTCGATCAACCCATCACGTAATACCGCCCCCCTTATACAATAATTTAACTATGCATATGTTTTGAAAGCTATGAGTGAAACGTTAAATGGAGCCCAGCATATTATTTCTTTAAAATTTTGCATAAAAAACGTGTTTAATCCACCTAGCAGTGAGATGATACCTTTTTTACCAATCTGCATGTGTTTTTTGCATGAATATTCTTCGGTGTTTAAGTTTTCATGACATTATTTTAATGACCGTCGTTTTAAGCGACAATTTGAGAATTTAATCACTCATTACTCTGTAATGTCGAAACTGCAAATCGGATCGAATTTAAATCTAGAAGTGTGATAATCGATTAAAGATGCCATGAAATGTAAGTTCCACTTTAGAGTTTACGGTAATTTAAGGTACTTCCAGAGCCTGTATTCAGGAACCAGCATAACCCAAACCGATTCGTATGGCCATAAAACGAATAAATTACAACAGTTTTGAGTCCAACTTTGAAGCTCAATCCCATCTTCTATGTCGGTTTGAATTTTAAAAATTCATCATCATGTAATTCGAGAACCGGAAGTCATAATTGGATAAAATTAATTAATTTTTGTATGCATGTATAAAATTAATTAATTTTGTATATAAGTTTATTTTAATTTGAATTTTTGTTTCTGATATTTGATTAGACTTCTTTGAGAAAACGATTGAGCTTTGAGAAACAATTTTATACTGGAACCGGAATTCTAAAATCGGTATGGCCGAAGTCAGATAAATTCACCTGAATAGCTGTATAGTTTACATTTGTTTCAGAATATTTGAAAATCAGTGAAGACATCTTTGAGAAATCATAGCACGAATTAAATTTTTAGGTGCCTTCTGAATCGACAAAAAGTTAATTTTTTTTATCGGCTATCCAAATCTGCTAACCCGATAAACCTGATTAATTTATGTGGAATAGACATTTTTATACCAATCACCCTGTATCCCCGAAACCGGATGTTGGATCTGGATGAAGAGCAATGTTTTATAAAATCTTGAAACTTTTCATTTGAATCTTAGATGATTCTTAGAATTCATTTGAATCTTAGATCGGTTCAGCCACCTACGAGTAGAATGAGTTACACAATTTTGATTTCGTTTCATATATCATCCTGTAGTTCCGGAACCAGAGGTCGGACCATACATAATTCAGGAACTTTGTTTGGGAGCATACGACTTTTCGTATGAATCTGAATTTGTAGAAAAGAAATTTTCCGAGAAAATTGAGTGAAATTATTTGTCACACACGCATTTGCTGATCTCGACGAACTGATTCGAATGGTATATGGATGTTATGTTCTTCCAGCATTTATTGCTGTAAGTAGTTTAAAACAATATAATTAAAAAAAATCTGCCATCATCTGGTTTATATATGTCATATTCGAACGATTATGTTGCCAAAAACGAGCCGTGCTTAAATCGGTCCGAGGCTAAATGTCATGGAAAAGGATGCTGTACACAGTCTTTTTGGTACTTAGAAACAATTGTATGTAACAGAATAAAAAATCGTGTTTTCCGTTGCTCCCAAGCATTGCTTTGTCATACAGCGCTCAAAACTCCTACTGCTGGAATAGGGGGAAAAGTCGTTTACACAAAAATTTCGATATCTCCGTTAAAAATGGACGGATTTTAACAATCTATGGCTTGTTGGATAGGTATTATCGTGAAGAATCTAAGTCTGGAAACCTATTCTGTTTTCAAGGTCAATTGTGACAGATACTGTCAAAAAACTGAAAATTTTGACATAAAACTTCGTATAACTCAAAAAGTAAACATCCTATCTCAAAACCATTCAATAGCGTTTTGGGTGACGGAGAGACCTTTCATTTGCAACTAGTTTGATCAAAATCGGACCAGCCATCTCTGAGATCTCGACCTCTTAGTTGACAACACACATACAGACACACACACATACACACACACACACACAGACATTTGCTCAGTTCGTCGAGCTGAATCGATTGGTATATGTCATTCGGCCCTCCGGGCCTCGGAAAAATTTTCGAAAGTTTGAGCGAATTCTATACCTATTTTTACCTTTTTTTTATATATATAAAAAATAGGTATAGAATTCGCTCAAACTTTCGAAAAATTTTCCGAGGCACGGAGGGCCGAATGTCATATACCAATCGATTCAGCTCTACGAACTGAGCAAATGTCTGTGTGTGTGTGTGTATGTGTGTGTGTCTGTATGTGTGTTGTCAACTAAGAGGTCGAGATCTCAGAGTTGGCTGGACCGATTTTGATCAAACTAGTCGCAAATGAAAGGTCTCCCCGTCACCCAAAACGCTATTGAATGGTTTTGAGATCGGATGTTTACTTTTTGAGTTATTCGAAGTTTTATGTCAAAATTTTCAGTTTTTTGACAGTATCATTCACAATTGACCTTGAAAACAGAATATGTTTTCAGACTTAGATTCCGCACGATAATACCTATTCAACAAGCCATAGATTGTTAAAATCCGTCCATTTTTAACGGAGATATCGAAATTTTTGTGTAAACGACTTTTCCCCCCTATTCCAGCAGTAGGAGTTTTGAGCGCTGTCTGGCAAAGAAATGCTTGGGAGCAACGGAAAACACTTTTTTATATACTGTTACATACAATTGTTTCTAAGTACCAAAAAGACTGTGTACAGCATCCTTTTTCATGACAATTTGCCTCGGACCGATTTTAGTACGGCTCGTTTTTGGCAACATAATCGTTCGAATATGACATATATATGACCAGATGATGGCAGATTTTTTTTAAATTATATTGTTTTAAACTACTTACAGCAATAAATGCTGGAAGAACATAACATCCATATACCATTCGAATCAGTTCGTCGAGATCAGCAAATGCGTGTGTGACAAATGATTTCACTCAATTTTCTCTGAAAATTTCTTTTCTACAAATTCAGATTCATACGAAAATTCGTATGCTCCCAAACAAAGTTCCTGAATTATGTTTGGTTCCGACCTCTGGTTCCGGAACTACAGGATGATATATAAAACGAAATCAAAATTGTGTAACTCATTCTTCTCGTAGATGGCTGAACCGATCTAAGATTCAAATGAAATCTAAGAATCATCTAAGAATCAAATAAAAAGTTTCAAGATTCTATAAAACATCTTGCTCTTCAGTCAGATCCAACTTCCGGTTTCAGGGATACAGGGTGATTGGTATGAAAATGTCTATTCCACATAAATTAATCAGGTTTATCGGGTTAGCCAATTTGGATAGTCGATAAAAAAATTAACTTTTTCAGTTTTAGTGGTATTCAGTTGTCGATTCAGAAGGCACCTAAAAATTTAATTCGTGCTATGATTTCTCAAAGATGTCTTCACTTTTCAAATATTTTGAAACAAATGTAAACTATACAGCTATTCAGGTGAATTTATCTGACTTCGGCCATACCGATTTTAGAATTCCGGTTCCAGTATGAAATCGTTTCTCAAAGCTCAATCGTTTTCTCTAAAAAAGCCTAATCAAATTTCAGAAACAAAAATTCAAATTAAAATAAGCTTATATACAAAATTAATTAATTTTATAAATACATACAAAAATTAATGAATTTTATCCAATTAAGATTCAAAGTTGTACTCAAAACTGTAATTTATTCGTCATATGGCCATACGAATCGGTTTGGGTTAAGCTGGTTCCTGAATACCGGCTCTTGAAGTACCTTAAATTACCGTAAACTCTAAAGTGGAACTTACATATCATGGCATGTTTAATCGATTATCACACTTCTAGATTTAAATTCGATTGTATTTGCAGTCTCGACATTACAGAGTAATGAGTCATTACAATCTCAAATTGTCGCTTAAAACAACGGTCATTAAAATAATGTAATGAAAACTTAAACACCGAAGAATATTCATGCAAAAAACACATGCGGATTGATAAAAAAAGGTATCATCTCACTGCTAGGTGGATTAATCACGTTTTTTTTACAGTATCTGTCACAATTGACCTTGAAAACAGAATATGTTTTCAGACTTAGATTCCGCACGGTAATAGCTATCCAACAAGCCATAGATTGTTAAAATCCGTCCATTTTTAACGGAGATATCGAATTTTTTGTGTAAGCGACTTTTCCCCCATATTCCAGCAGTAGAAGTTCTGAGCGCTGTATGGCAAAGAAAGGCTTGGGAGCAACGTAAAACACGATTTTTTATACTGTTACATACAATAGTTTCTAAGTACCAAAAAGACTGTGAACAGCATTATTTTTCATGACATTTTGCCACGGACCAATTTTAGCACGGTTCGTTTTTGGCAACATAATCGTTCGAATATGACATATTGGAAAGATGGCAGTACTTCCGAATTCTAAACAATTTCATAATTATATTGATTTAAGCAATGAATGCTGGAAGAACAAAACACCCATATACCATTTGAATCAGTTCGTCGAGATCAGCAAATGCGTATGTGACAAATAATTTCACACAATTTTTTACCTTATTTTCGAAGATGACTCAACCGTTTTCTACAAACTCAGATTCATATGAAAATTCGTATGCTCCCAAACAAGGTTCCTGAATTATGTTTGGATAAGACTTCTGGTTCCGGAACTACAGGATGATATGTGAAACGAAATTAAAATTATGTAACTTATTTTCCTCGTAGATGGCTGAACCGATCTAAGATTCAAATGATATCTAAGAATCATCTAAGATTTGCTGATTTGAATAGTCGACAACCAAATAAACTTATTTCAGTTTTAGTGATATTCAGTTTTCGATTCGGAAGGCACCCAACAATTTAACTCGTACTACGATTTCTCAAAGATGTCTATACTGATTTTTAAACATATTGAAACAAATGTAAACTAGTCAGGTGAATTTGTCTGACTTCGGCTACACCGATTTTCGAATTCCGGCTCCAGTATCGAATGGTTTCTCAAAGCTCAATCGTTTTCTCAAATAAAGCCAAATCGAATTTCAGAAAAAAATTCAAATTAAAATAAACTTATAGTCCCACACAAAATTAATTAATTTTATTCATTGCTGACTTCCGATTCTGGAATTACAGGAGGATGAATTTTTAAAATTCAAACTGATATAGAAGATGATAATCCCGAAAAGCTTGAAAGTTGGACTCAAAACTATTGCAATTTATTCGTCATATGACCATACGAATCGGTTTGGTTTATGCTGGTTCCTGAATACCGGCTCTGGAAGTACCTTAAATTACCGCAAATTCTAAAGTGGAACTCACTTCGACATATCATGTAATTTTTTTAGATAGAGTAATGAATGATTAAAATGTCAAATTGCACACACCTAGAAAAAATCGTGTAAATTTACGTCTTCTGAGACCGACATATATAAGCGTGAAAAAATACTCAATTTTACAGTAAATGTAATTTATATTTAATGCATTCTGACATACTTTTAAGTGCTAAAACATGTAAATTTACCCGTTTGTTTGAAATGCGGGGTATGTTTGACGTATATTTCTATCATTCTTGTAAAATTTAGTCAATTCACGAATTACGTTCTTATGAATTGTGTCATATATGAATTTACGTCACCTGTAAATTTCATAATTTTTTGCTGTGCAGCTTAAAACGACGGACATTAAAATAATGTCATGAAAACCGAAGAATATTCATGAAAAAAACACATGCGGATTGATAAAAAAAAGGTATCATCTCACTCATAGGTGGATTAAGCACGTTTTACCTTTTTTATATATATAAAAAATAGGTATAGAATTCGCTCAAACTTTCGAAAATTTTTCCGAGGCCCGGAGGGCCGAATGACATATACCAATCGATTCAGCTCGACGAACTAAGCAAATGTCTGTCTGTGTGTGTGTGTGTGTGTGTGTGTGTGTGTGTGTGTGTGTATGTGTGTGTGTCTGTATGTGTGTTGTCAACTAAGAGGTCGAGATCTCAGAGATGGCTGGACCGATTTTGATCAAACTAGTCGCAAATGAAAGGTCTCCCCGTCACCCAAAACGCTATTGAATGGTTTTGAGATAGGATGTTTACTTTTTGAGTTATACGGAGTTTTATGTCAAAATTTTCAGTTTTTTGACAGTATCTGTCACAATTAACCTTGAAAACAGAATATGTTTTTAGGCTTAGATTCCGCACGGTAATAGCTATCCAACAAGCCATAGTTTGTTAAAATCCGTCCATTTTTAACGGAGATATCAATATTTTTGTGTAAACGACTTTTCCCCTTATTCCAGCAGTAGAAGTTTTGAGCACTGTATGACAAAGAAATGCTTGGGAGCAACGGAGAACACGATTTTTATACTGTGACATACAATTGTTTCTAAGTGCCCAAAAGACAGTGTACAGCATCCTTTTTCATGACAATTTGCCTTGGACCGATTTTAGCACGGTTCGTTTTTGGCAACATAATCGTTCGAATATGGCATTCATAAACCAGATGATATTAGCATTTTCGAGTTGAAAGTAATTCCATAATTATATTGATTTAAACTACTTACAGCAATAAAAGCTGGAAGAACATAACTTCCATATACCATACGACTCAGTTTGTCGAGATCAGCAAATGCGAGTGTGACAAATAATTTCACTCAATTTTTTCGGAGATGGCTAAACCGTTTTCTACAAACTCAGATTCATATGAAAACTAGTATACTTCCAAATTTGGATCCGACTTCTGATTTCGGAACCACAGGAATCACATGTGAAACGAAATTAAAATAATGCAATTCATTTTTCTCGTAGATGGCTGAACCGATCTAAGATTCAAATGAAATCTAAGAATCATCTATGATTCAAATGAGAGGTCTTAAAATCCTATAAAAATTAGTCAGATCCGATTTCTGGTTTAGGAGATACAGGGTGATTAGTATAAAAATATCCATTTCACATAAATTAATCAGGTTTATCGGGTTTGCAAATTTGGATAGTCGATTACCAAATAAATTTATTTCAGTTTAAGCGGTATTCTTTTTTGGATTCGGAATGTACCCCCAAATTTTAATTCGCACTACAATTTCTCAAAGATGTCTACACACTCCTCAGGTGAATTTATCTGATTTCGGCTACACCGATCTTAGAACTCCGGATCCAGTTTCGAATCGTTTCTCAAAGTTTAATCATGTTTCAAAAAGGCCAAATCGAACTTCAAAAACAAAAACTCAAATTAAAGGACTTAAGGTCCCATACAAAATTGGTGAATTTTATCCGATTCTGGAATTACAGATGATGAATTTTTAAAATTCATACCGATATAGAAGATGTAAATTGTTTGGCGTTTTAATTTATGGCCATTCGAATCATTTTGGGTTATGCTAGTTCCTGAATACCAGCTCTGGAAGTACCATAAATAATGACGAAAAACTCTAAAGTGGAACTTACTTCGACATCTCATGGAATATTCAATCGAATGTCACACGTTAAAATTTATTAAAAAAGGTATCATCTCTCTGCTAGGTGGATTAATCACGTTTTTTATATATATAAAAACGTGATTAATCCACCTAGCAGTGAGATGATACCTTTTTTTATAAATCCGCATGTTTTTTTTGCATGGATATTCTTAGGTGTTTTAGTTCTCATGACATTATTTTAATTATCGTCGTTTCAAACGGCAAATTGAGATTTTAATCACTCATTACCCTGTAATTTCGAATCTGCAAATCGTATCGAATTTCAATCTTAACGTGTGACATTCGATTGAATATTCCATGAGATGTCGAAGTAAGTTCCACTTTAGAGTTTTTCGTCATTATTTATGGTACTTCCAGAGCTGGTATTCAGGAACTAGCATAACCCAAAATGATTCGAATGGCCATAAATTAATACGCCAAACAATTTACATCTTCTATATCGGTATGAATTTTAAAAATTCATCATCTGTAATTCCAGAATCGGATAAAATTCACCAATTTTGTATTGTTGTGTTTAATTTGAATTTTTGTTTTTGAAGTTTTGGTTTATAAATGCCATATTCGAACGATTATGTTGCCAAAAACGAACCGTGCTAAAATCGGTCCAAGGCAAATTGTCATGAAAAAGGATGCTGTACACTGTCTTTTGGGCACTTAGAAACAATTGTATGTCACAGTATAAAAATCGTGTTTTCCGTTGCTTCCAAGCATTTCTTTGTCATACAGTGATCAACTTCTACTGCTGGAATAAGGGGAAAAGTCGTTTACACAAAAATATTGATATCTCCGTTAAAAATGGACGGATTTTAACAAACTATGGTTTGTTGGATAGCTATTACCGTGCGGAATCTAAGTCTAAAAACATATTCTGTTTTCAAGGTTAATTGTGACAGATACTGTCAAAAAGCTGAAAATTTTGACATAAAACTCCGTATAACTCAAAAAGTAAACATCCTATCTCAAAACCATTCAATAGCGTTTTGGATGACGGGGAGACCTTTCATTTGCGACTAGTTTGATCAAAATCGGTCCAGCCATCTCTGAAATCTCGACCTCTTAGTTGACAACACACATACAGACACACACACAGACATTTGCTCAGTTCGTCGAGCTGAATCGATTGGTATATGTCATTCGGCCCTCCGGGCCTCGGAAAAATTTTCGAAAGTTTGAGCGAATTCTATACCTATTTTTTATATATATAAAAAAAGGTAAAAATTGACTTTTCGGATGGTGGTAAAAAAAGATAAGACAAATAAATGCTTTTGATAAATTTACAATCTAGGGAAATTATTTAAACTTACTTGTCGAAAAATGCTAAGATCCTGCGAGCCACTAGCGGCAGTTAACCAGAACATTCACCATGGGAGACGTAAACATGCGTGTAGGCGTGAGTTCTTTCTTCATGTTGTTCATCAATTATTCCTCAGTTTTCGCGACAAAATTGTTGAAATAGATCTTACGCTTCAGGTTGGCCCAGGAATTCACGATGGGATACAGCTGAGCTCACCGATTTGGGTACCACATCTATATTCCGCCGTTTGAACGCTTTCAACGTTCGCTTCAAGTAGTGGGTCGACTGCATATCTGGCCAGAAGACCGCGTCTTTGCCCCTATAATATTGCTTGATGAACGGCGCAACTTCCAACCAGCATTTTGTACCATAACTTTTCCGTTCACGCCCAGTCCGGAGCAAAAGAACAGAGGCTGTGGCATGCTCTTCTCGTCACAGCAGCACCTTCTTGGGAGACTTTTTGTATGAAATGAACTTCAAATCGTAGCTCACTTCCTTCGTGAAGAAAGTGAAAACTTCGTATTTCCCTGAGAGTCGTTGTTATCCAGAATGCGATATGTCTCGTTGTCCATCACCACCGTCGTATTGCGATTCGCCGATAAAATTGAGTTCACCATTTTATTTTGTCGCTGACGCTGTATCATTACGTGTACCTCTGAAACTAGAGGACGCGACCTCTGCTTCCCGGTCGGTTGCACCGACCTTCCGGCTAGAGCATGTAGTGATGTAGCCACTTATCGGACGGTGTTCCTCTTCAGATTCCTTAGAAACTTCTTGTCGTTCAGGATCGTCGACTATCTGGAAACGGGTTGTCTATCGATTGCTACACATTAGTGTCAATATGTTATAGATATCGGAACGGGTGTATCCGGCGTCCACAAAGTGCCACAAGATTTCCGTTTTCAACGAGGCGCGGCTCCGTTTTTTGAAGATGGACATTTCTGAGCGGAATTATTTCACTGTTTTTGTCATCATGGTTAGAGTTCGACTTCTAGAGCTGTCACATTTTATCTGCTGACTTATGGGCTACAATGATCGGTACCGCATGGGTAGCGCCGCTCATGGTAAACCTATGAAAATTTGTCAATTTTTGTTCCTTAAATGCAAACGTTAGCCTGTGTTCTATGCCATGTTTATGTAGTTTGTATAATAGGAATGTCAATAAGGTCGGTGTATAGAGTTTTTACGTTGCCAGATTCCATTGCATATATGTAGAGTGAAAGTGATAAATTCTAGAAGATTCGTTGGTTGAGTGACCCATGTTGTTTGTTTCTTCCACGGTAGATTGGAATATCAAACTTTGAGCCATATTTAAAAGTTGGCACAAAATTAGATGATTTCCATGTTTTATGAAAAATACATTATTACTAGGTTGAAAAGTTATAGTGGTTGTGAGAATTTTTCTACAAGATTTTTCATGAATATAGGGGGTATTCTTTCAGGTCCTTTTGAGGCGTCGCCCATAGGGATTCGTTTGAGATTAGTTTCGTGTTAGTGTAGTTAAAAAAGTTTTTAGGAAATGTTTTTATTTCGTTTTTAATTCGTCGTATGCCTCGTTAATGCAATTTCAAGTCAATTTCAGAAAGCAAGGTAATTTTAAATGTCAATTTTCTTTTGTTTGTACATTTCATGTGATTTCTGTTTTCTAGTTTGTACATCATCTTGTTTTCACTTGCAAAGTTTCAGATAGGACATTATGATGAAATAAAATTTGTCTATACTTAATACACTTTGCCGTTTTGCCTTTCTCATATAGAAAAGTTATGGTTTTGAACTGACTTCCGTTTCTGTAGTTATTAGGTATAATGTGCAAAAAAATTAAAATATGTTTACTAACCTTTTTCACAGATCGCGTGACCGATTTTTTTAAATTTAGATTCAAATGAATGGTCTACGAATCCTTCATAAAACTTCAGAATTTCATTTCGATTCGACTTTTGGTTCAGGAATTGATTAGAGTGAAAATTGAAATTTCAAATAATTTTTCTCACAGATGGCGTGACCGATTTTTACAGACATAGATTCAAATCAATAGTCTTATGATTCTTTACCAAACCTCTGAATTTCATTTAGATCCGACTTGCAGCTCCGGAATAATAGGATAAAGTGTGTTAACAATTGTGTACCATCACTTCGAGGGAATTAAAAAAACGAAAATTTGTTTTGAAATCTATTCCATTCGATAGCAATTACCAGTAGACGGCCAAACATACTGATCTCAGACTTTCGGTTACGGAATTATAAAGTAAGGTGTGTTAAAAATTTTATACCAGCACTCAAAGGGGTGAAACAAAAAACGTAAACAATTTTCTGTATCTGCATCAAAACTACTCAAATTTCAACAATCGAAAAAAAACGAAATATATATATATATATATATATATATATATATATATATATATATATATATATATATATATATATATATATATATATATATATATATATATAAATATATATATATATATATATACATATATATATATATATATATATATATATATATATATATATATATATATATATATATATATATATATATATATATATATATATATATATATATATATATATATATATATATATATATATATATATATATATATATATATATATATATATATACTATATATATATATATATATATATATATATATATATATATATATATATATATATATATATATATATATATATATATATATATATATATATATATATATATATATATATATATATAGTTATGAACAAACCCAACACACGGATCAGATGAGCCTAAAGCTTTCACATGTTCCACACGAATAACCAGATATTACATGCCTGGACTAGAGTGCTACATCACTCGTTATCGTTATGCCGCCTGTACCAAAATCGCTGCATAGGTGGGTTTCAACTCTTTGAGAGTGGAGAACCGTGAGTAACAGTTGTATTCACCTTTATTAAATTGTTCATGCACAAATTCAACCCATTGTCGAAAGTTAAGGCACGAAAATTTTCCAAAATGAACCCCCCAAGAAAATCAAGTTGTTGATCTTCAAACATTGTACAACAATATGATCTCTTTAGAACAGAGACTGAACAGTCTGCAAATAGAAAACAATAATCTGTGTGCATTTAATGCGCAAAGCAATCAGAACGCTACACAACAAGCGTCTGATGATATCTTTAGGATCCCAGATCCAATAACCAGAGGCACCTTTTGTTCTAATGGCAATCCACAAAAATTCGAGGAAGCAGCAAATGTAATGGAAACTACTTACTTACTTGGCAGTTTCGGTGATAGAAACACTATTGCAACCTACCAAACCCAAATTTGGAATATGAAAACGACAGAATCGCTCCATGGGTATTATAAAAATTATGATCAACATAAAATCTCTTGCCAAAGAAAATGAAATTTACGCTACCAGCTGGCAAGCCATCAATTCATTTATAGAGCAAGAATGTTGAGCCGCATTTATAAACGGCCTGCACAAACCGTATTTTGGTTACGCGCAGACCGCACAACCCGAAAATCTAGAGGCAGCCTATGCCTTCCTCTGTCGCTTCCAATGCGCAGAGTTTACAAAAAAACTAACCAAGCACTAAATCCTTTGAACTCTTTGCAATCAAATAAAGCACAAAATTTCAAGCAAAACAAACATTCATTCAAAATTCTTTATCTCCTTGGACATCTCCAATTTGGATTGTCCCTAAAAAGACTGACGCAAGCGAAAGAAAAATGGCGCGTGGTCACAGGCTACCGTAAATTAAATAAAAAGACCGTGGATGATAAATTTCCTATCCCACTCATTAAAGAAATCCTTGACAGATTTGGTCGTAGTAGTAAATAGTTGCTATTTCACTACATTGGATCTGAAATCTGTATTCCACCAGATTCAGGTGCATCCAAAAGACAGGCAAAAAACCGCTTTTAGCACCGACAAAGGGCACCTCGAATTTGTTAGAATGCCTTTCGGACTCAAAATCGCGCCGGCAACATTTTAGCGCGCCATGAACAATATCCTCGGAAACTTAATCGGACATTGCTGTTTAGTTGACTTAGATGATATAATTGTATTCGGAAACTCATTGCAACAGCACCTCGATAACTTACACAAAGTTCTCCAGAGACTAGCTCAAGCTTACTTAAAAATTCAAATTGACAAATGCGAATTCCTGCAAAAACAATGCGAATTTCTAAGCCATATAGACACCCATATAAACAAAAATATCAGCTTACCGAAACACTAGAAAAACCACTTCAAATCGTCCATATGGATATACTCATCATGCACGATAAAAACTATTTAACGACGTGTGACAAATTCTCACGATATATATATATATATATATATATATATATATATATATATATATATATATATATATATATATATATATATATATATATATATATATATATATATATATATATATATATATATATATATATATATATATATATATATATATATATATATATATATATATATATATATATCTATATATATATATATATATATATATATATATATATATATATATATATATATATATATATATATATATATATATATATATATATATAAATATATATATATATATATAAATATATATATATATATATATATATATATATATATATATATATATATATATATATATAAATATATATATATATATATATATATATATATATATATATATATATATATATATATATATATATATATATATATATATCGGTCAAAAAAAATCGGTCACGCGATCTGTGAAAAAGGTTAGTAAACATATTTTAATTTTTTTGCACATTATACCTAATAACTACGGAAACGGAAGTCAGTTCAAAACCATAACTTTTCTATATGAGAAAGGCAAAACGGCAAAGTGTATTAAGTATAGACAAATTTTATTTCATCATAATGTCCTATCTGAAACTTTGCAAGTGAAAACAAGATGATGTACAAACTAGAAAACAGAAATCACATGAAATGTACAAACAAAAGAAAATTGACATTTAAAATTACCTTGCTTTCTGAAATTGACTTGAAATTGCATTAACGAGGCATACGACGAATTAAAAACGAAATAAAAACATTTCCTAAAAACTTTTTTAACTACACTAACACGAAACTAATCTCAAACGAATCCCTATGGGCGACGCCTCAAAAGGACCTGAAAGAATACCCCCTATATTCATGAAAAATCTTGTAGAAAAATTCTCACAACCACTATAACTTTTCAACCTAGTAATAATGTATTTTTCATAAAACATGGAAATCATCTAATTTTGTGCCAACTTTTAAATATGGCTCAAAGTTTGATATTCCAATCTACCGTGGAAGAAACAAACAACATGGGTCACTCAACCAACGAATCTTCTAGAATTTATCACTTTCACTCTACATATATGCAATGGAATCTGGCAACGTAAAAACTCTATACACCGACCTTATTGACATTCCTATTATACAAACTACATAAACATGGCATAGAACACAGGCTAACGTTTGCATTTAAGGAACAAAAATTGACAAATTTTCATAGGTTTACCATGAGCGGCGCTACCCATGCGGTACCGATCATTGTAGCCCATAAGTCAGCAGATAAAATGTGACAGCTCTAGAAGTCGAACTCTAACCATGATGACAAAAACAGTGAAATAATTCCGCTCAGAAATGTCCATCTTCAAAAAACGGAGCCGCGCCTCGTTGAAAACGGAAATCTTGTGGCACTTTGTGGACGCCGGATACACCCGTTCCGATATCTATAACATATTGACACTAATGTGTAGCAATCGATAGACAACCCGTTTCCAGATAGTCGACGATCCTGAACGACAAGAAGTTTCTAAGGAATCTGAATAGGAACACCGTCCGATAAGTGGCTACATCACTACATGCTCTAGCCGGAAGGTCGGTGCAACCGACCGGGAAGCAGAGGTCGCGTCCTCTAGTTTCAGAGGTGCACGTAATGATACAGCGTCAGCGACAAAATAAAATGGTGAACTCAATTTTATCGGCGAATCGCAATACGACGGTGGTGATGGACAACGAGACATATCGCATTCTGGATAACAACGACTCTCAGGGAAATACGAAGTTTTCACTTTCTTCACGAAGGAAGTGAGCTACGATTTGAAGTTCATTTCATACAAAAAGTCTCCCAAGAAGGTGCTGCTGTGACGAGAAGAGCATGCCACAGCCTCTGTTCTTTTGCTCCGGACTGGGCGTGAACGGAAAAGTTATGGTACAAAATGCTGGTTGGAAGTTGCGCCGTTCATCAAGCAATATTATAGGGGCAAAGACGCGGTCTTCTGGCCAGATATGCAGTCGACCCACTACTTGAAGCGAACGTTGAAAGCGTTCAAACGGCGGAATATAGATGTGGTACCCAAATCGGTGAGCTCAGCTGTATCCCATCGTGAATTCCTGGGCCAACCTGAAGCGTAAGATCTATTTCAACAATTTTGTCGCGAAAACTGAGGAATAATTGATGAACAACATGAAGAAAGAACTCACGCCTACACGCATGTTTACGTCTCCCATTGTGAATGTTCTGGTTAACTGCCGCTAGTGGCTCGCAGGATCTTAGCATTTTTCGACAAGTAAGTTTAAATAATTTCCCTAGATTGTAAATTTATCAAAAGCATTTATTTGTCTTATCTTTTTTTACCACCATCCGAAAAGTCAATTTTTACCTTTTTTTATATATATAAAAAATAGGTATAGAATTCGCTCAAACTTTCGAAAATTTTTCCGAGGCCCGGAGGGCCGAATGACATATACCAATCGATTCAGCTCGACGAACTGAGCAAATGTCTGTGTGTGTGTCTGTATGTGTGTTGTCAACTAAGAGGTCGAGATTTCAGAGATGGCTGGACCGATTTTGATCAAACTAGTCGCAAATGAAAGGTCTCCCCGTCATCCAAAACGCTATTGAATGGTTTTGAGATAGGATGTTTACTTTTTGAGTTATACGGAGTTTTATGTCAAAATTTTCAGCTTTTTGACAGTATCTGTCACAATTAACCTTGAAAACAGAATATGTTTTTAGACTTAGATTCCGCACGGTAATAGCTATCCAACAAACCATAGTTTGTTAAAATCCGTCCATTTTTAACGGAGATATCAATATTTTTGTGTAAACGACTTTTCCCCTTATTCCAGCAGTAGAAGTTGATCACTGTATGACAAAGAAATGCTTGGGAGCAACGGAAAACACGATTTTTATACTGTGACATACAATTGTTTCTAAGTGCCCAAAAGACAGTGTACAGCATCCTTTTTCATGACAATTTGCCTTGGACCGATTTTAGCACGGTTCGTTTTTGGCAACATAATCGTTCGAATATGGCATTTATAAACCAAAACTTCAAAAACAAAAATTCAAATTAAACACAACAATACAAAATTGGTGAATTTTATCCGATTCTGGAATTACAGATGATGAATTTTTAAAATTCATACCGATATAGAAGATGTAAATTGTCACAGGCTACCGTAAATTAAATAAAAAGACCGTGGATGATAAATTTCCTATCCCACTCATTAAAGAAATCCTTGACAGATTTGGTCGTAGTAGTAAATAGTTGCTATTTCACTACATTGGATCTGAAATCTGTATTCCACCAGATTCAGGTGCATCCAAAAGACAGGCAAAAAACCGCTTTTAGCACCGACAAAGGGCACCTCGAATTTGTTAGAATGCCTTTCGGACTCAAAATCGCGCCGGCAACATTTTAGCGCGCCATGAACAATATCCTCGGAAACTTAATCGGACATTGCTGTTTAGTTGACTTAGATGATATAATTGTATTCGGAAACTCATTGCAACAGCACCTCGATAACTTACACAAAGTTCTCCAGAGACTAGCTCAAGCTTACTTAAAAATTCAAATTGACAAATGCGAATTCCTGCAAAAACAATGCGAATTTCTAAGCCATATAGACACCCATATAAACAAAAATATCAGCTTACCGAAACACTAGAAAAACCACTTCAAATCGTCCATATGGATATACTCATCATGCACGATAAAAACTATTTAACGACGTGTGACAAATTCTCACGATATATATATATATATATATATATATATATATATATATATATATATATATATATATATATATATATATATATATATATATATATATACATATATATATATATATATATATATATATATATATACTATATATATATATATATATATATATATATATATATATATATATATATATATATATATATATATATATATATATATATATATATATATATATATATATATATATATATATATATATATATATATATATATATATATATATATATATATATATATATATATATATATATATATATATATATATATATATATATATATATATAGTTATGAACAAACCCAACACACGGATCAGATGAGCCTAAAGCTTTCACATGTTCCACACGAATAACCAGATATTACATGCCTGGACTGAGTGCTACTTTAAATCCAGCAATCACTCGTTATCGTTATGCCGCCTGTACCAAAATCGCTGCATAGGTGGGTTTCAACCCTTTGAGAGTGGAGAACCGTGAGTAACAGTTGTATTCACCTTTATTAAATTGTTCATGCACAAATTCAACCCATTGTCGAAAGTTAAGGCACGAAAATTTTCCAAAATGAACCCCCCAAGAAAATCAAGTTGTTGATCTTCAAACATTGTACAACAATATGATCTCTTTAGAACAGAGACTGAACAGTCTGCAAATAGAAAACAATAATCTGTGTGCATTTAATCAGAACGCTACACAACAAGCGTCTGATGATATCTTTAGGATCCCAGATCCAATAACCAGAGGCACCTTTTGTTCTAATGGCAATCCACAAAAATTCGAGGAAGCAGCAAATGTAATGGAAACTACTTACTTACTTGGCAGTTTCGGTGATAGAAACACTATTGCAACCTACCAAACCCAAATTTGGAATATGAAAACGACAGAATCGCTCCATGGGTATTATAAAAATTATGATCAACATAAAATCTCTTGCCAAAGAAAATGAAATTTACGCTACCAGCTGGCAAGCCATCAATTCATTTATAGAGCAAGAATGTTGAGCCGCATTTATAAACGGCCTGCACAAACCGTATTTTGGTTACGCGCAGACCGCACAACCCGAAAATCTAGAGGCAGCCTATGCCTTCCTCTGTCGCTTCCAATGCGCAGAGTTTACAAAAAAACTAACCAAACACTAAATCCTTTGAACTCTTTGCAATCAAATAAAGCACAAAATTTCAAGCAAAACAAACATTCATTCAAAATTCTTTATCTCCTTGGACATCTCCAATTTGGATTGTCCCTAAAAAGACTGACGCAAGCGAAAAAAAAATGGCGCGTGGTCACAGGCTACCGTAAATTAAATAAAAAGACCGTGGATGATAAATTTCCTATCCCACTCATTAAAGAAATCCTTGACAGATTTGGTCGTAGCAACTATTTCACTACATTGGATCTGAAATCTGTATTCCACCAGATTCAGGTGCATCCAAAAGACAGGCAAAAAACCGCTTTTAGCACCGACAAAGGGCACCTCGAATTTGTTAGAATGCCTTTCGGACTCAAAATCGCGCCGGCAACATTTTAGCGCGCCATGAACAATATCCTCGGAAACTTAATCGGACATTGCTGTTTAGTTGACTTAGATGATATAATTGTATTCGGAAACTCATTGCAACAGCACCTCGATAACTTACACAAAGTTCTCCAGAGACTAGCTCAAGCTTACTTAAAAATTCAAATTGACAAATGCGAATTCCTGCAAATACAATGCGAATTTCTAAGCCATATAGACACCCATATAAACAAAAATATCAGCTTACCGAAACACTAGAAAAACCACTTCAAATCGTCCATATGGATATACTCATCATGCACGATAAAAACTATTTAACGACGTGTGACAAATTCTCACGATTAGTAATATCAATCCCTTTAAGGTCCTGCAACGTCATACACGTATTGAAAGCAATCTCTCATGATTTTTCTAACCTCGGTAAACCTTCCCTTCTGGTGATGGATCAAGAAGCTTCTTTCACGTCTACAACTCTTAAAAAATTCCTGAAAGAAAATCATATTGAATACCACTAAAAATGGCACTGTAAAAATCGTTCATAGAACATTGAGAGAATTGCACAACATTTTGACCAACAAAGAATCTACGAAGGATCTAGCAGAAACAACTAAGATCAATCTAGCAGTATCAATTTATAACGACTCCAAATTTTCCAAAATGAACCCCCAAGAAAATCAAGTTGTTGATCTTCAAACATTGTAAAACAACATGATCTCTTTAGAACAGAGAGTGAACAGTCTGCAAATAGAAAACAATAATCTGTGTGCATTTAATGCGCAAAGCAATCAGAACGCTACACAACAAGCGTCTGATGATATCTTCAGGATCCCAGATCCAATAACCAGAGGCACCTTTTGTTCTAATGGCAATCCTCAAAAATTCGAGGAAGCAGCAAATGTACTGCTTGACAGTTTCGGTGATAGAAACACTATTGCAACCTACCAAACCCAAATTTGGAATATGAAAATGACAGAATCGCTCCATGGGTATTATAAAAATTATGATCAACATAAAATCTCTTGCCAAAGAAAATGAAATTTACGCTACCAGCTGGCAAGCCATCAATTCATTTATAGAGCAAGAATGTTTAGCCGCATTTATAAACGGCCTGCACAAACCGTATTTTGGTTACACGCAGACCGCACAACCCGAAAATCTAGAGGCAGCCTATGCCTTCATCTGTCGCTTCCAATGCGCAGAGTTTACAAAAAAAAACTAACCAAACACTAAATCCTTTGAACTCTTTGCAACCAAATAAAGCACAAAATTTCAAGCAAAACAAACCTTTCACCAACTATCAATCCAAATCTGATAGATCCAAAATAACACCAATGGAGGTTGACCATTAGATCAAAACAGGCAAAATTATTCAACCACGATTGCGAAACTGTAGAAGAAAATACAGAGAATTACGATAAAGACGATTCTGACTCCGAATCAGAGTGTGAGACAAATTTTCAAATAGACCCTCCCAGAAATAAATGCGATTGATGGTATTTCTTTTATTCGATTGAGACTAGAAAATGCTAAACAAGCTAAAATTCTGATTGATAGCGGATCAAATAAAAATTTCATCTCCCCAGATCTTATACCAAATCCCTTAAGAACTCCAAGAAAACCAATTAGCATCATCAACCAGAAAGGGAAACATCGAACAAATACGAAATTTGTAACAGAGCTTTTTCATTTGAAAGACATTTCATTTTACTTGTTCAAATTTCATAATTTCTTCGATGAAATTTTAGGATACGAAACACTATCGGAATTGGAAGCTGTTATTGACGTTAACAATTCTAAAATAATTCTTCCAAATGAAACCATAAATATGGAAATACGAAATTTAGACTCTTCTAAGATTACTCTTAATTCAAATACAGTGACAAAAATTAAAGTTCCAGTTTTTAAAAACAGCAGTAACGTTTACCTACCGACTGATATTAAAATAGCTAATGCCGTTATCCCAACAGGTTTGTACCAGTCGAAAGACGGGTTTATTAACGCCTTAGCAAACAATTCTGGACGAACTGTTTGTTTTAGTTGGACGAAACCCGCGAAGACTCTGAAAATAGAATCAGTAAACGAAATCAACAACACCACCACTAAACTCAACCAGCAAAAAACCCATAGAAATAACACAGACCTAGATATAGATATAGATATCCCAAAATCCACAAAACTGAAGTTGAAAAACAAATTAATGAAATGCTGGTGGACGGTATCATTCAAAATTCTATATCTCCTTGGACATCTCCAATTTGGATTGCCCCTAAAAAGACTGACGCAAGCGAAAAAAATGGCGCGTGGTCACAGACTACCGTAAATTAAATAAAAAGACCGTGGATGATAAATTTCCTATCCCACTCATTAAAGAAATCCTTGACAGATTTGGTCGTAGCAACTATTTCACTACATTGGATCTGAAATCTGTATTCCACCAGATTCAGGTGCATCCAAAAGACAGGCAAAAAACCGCTTTTAGCACCGACAAAGGGCACTTCGAATTTGTTAGAATGCCTTTCGGACTCAAAATCGCGCCGGCAACATTTGAGCGCCATGAACAATATCCTCGGAAACTTAATCGGACATTGCTGTTTAGTTGACTTAGATGATATAATTGTATTCGGAAACTCATTGCAACAGCACCTCGATAACTTACACACAGTTCTCCAAAGACAAGCTCAAACTTACTTAAAAATTCAAATTGACAAATGCGAATTCCTGCAAAAACAATGCGAATTTCTAAGCCATATTGTAACCCAAGACGGTATCAAACCTAATCTTAACAAAATTGAAAAATTCTAAATTGGCCCATCCCGAAAACAACAACTCAAATCAAAGGTTTTCTAGGACTATTAGGTTATTATAAGATAATTATACGTGATTTCGCAAAACTAACAAAACCTTTGACAAAATGCTTGAAAAAGGATACAAAACTTGTTCATAGTGAAGAGTTCGTGAATTGTTTTAATGATTGTAAACATCTATTAACAACAGACCCTATTTTAAATACCACGATAACAACAAAAAATTTATCCTTGAAACAGACGCAAGCGACTTTGCTCTTGGTGCCGTCTTGTCTCAAAAATTTGAAGACGGAAAAGAACACCCTATAGCATATGCATCCCGAATATTGAACGAAGCTAAACGCAACTACTCAGTAACCGAAAAGGGGCTTTCAGCGATTGTTTGGGCTACCAAACTTTTCCGACCTTATAGTGTTGGTGTTCTTTTCGAAATTCGAACAGATCACAAACCACTTGTGTGGCTTCGTAAGAAAAACGACCTAAACAGGAGACTTCTACACTGAAAGCTAGCACTAGAAGAGCTAGAATTCGACATTAAATATAAAAAGGTGGGTGGGTAATGTCAGAGACATAACTGGAAGTCGTGAATAAGAAAACAACTGACATGTTCCTTAACAATTCCGAATATCAATTGTATGAATTATGCACGCATTCCCCTTTTTCACATTTTTCGCAAAAACAAAGAAAGCTTCACTTAATCTCGATTACTGCGAATTTCACACAGCGTAATGTGCACAAATCTAAGCAAACTGTTCTTGATTTGCCATAAACTGAGGATATTTCCCTACGATTTGCAAACAACAAATCCTAATAGTTCTTTAGAAAACTTTTAGAGACATTAGAACGGCTGATATTGTGCAATGCTCTCCACCGTTGTTTTATTCCCAATGCTAATGACTGGCAGCTGTGACGAAAATCGCTCTTGTCGAAAGCGAAACTAGCTGTGCAGACGATACAAAACACATCTGCTCGCAGTGGCGATAGAATCCAAAATGATTCAATTTTTGTTAAGAGATTGCCTTTTATGTGATTTCGTTTGTAGCTTTTTCACTAATGGGCGGTCCTAACGGCTATAAAAATAGCCGCATTCAGAATTTTAATGTTGATTATTTCATTTCGGATTTGCATAATTTATTGAAAGAAACTATCAATATGCTGAAGGGACTCGTTTCTAGCATTCAGAAAGGTCAAATTGCGTAATTCTCTACGACATTAAACTCTGGAACATTTTTCGCAAAAACAAAGAAGGCTTCACTTGATCTCGATTACTGTGAGTTTCACTTAGCGAAAAGTGCACAAATCTAAGCAAACTGTTCTTGATTTGCAGTAAACTGAGGATACTTCCCTACGATTTGCAAACAACAAATCCTAATAGTTCTTTAGAAAACTTTTAGAGCCATTAGAACGGCTGATATTGTGTAATGCTCTCCACCGTTGTTTTTTTCCCAATGCTAATGACTGGCAGCTGTGACGTAATCGCTCTTGTCGAAAGCGTGCAGACGACACAAAACACATCTGCTCGCAGTGGCGATACAATCCAAACTGATTCAAGTTTTGTTGAGAGGCTTGTTTCTACCTGATTTCGTTTGTAGCATTTTCACTAATGGGCGGTCCTAACGGCAATAAAAAAAACCGCATACAGAATTTTATTGTCGATGATTTCATTTCGGATTTGCATAATTTATTGAAAGAAACTAACAATATGCTGTAGGGATTCGTTTCTAGCATTCACAAGGACCAAATTGAGGAACTCACTGCGATATTCACCACTTTTCGGAACATTTTTCTCTAACGATTTGTTGTACAGCAGCAGATATTTTGTTCTCTTCCTTAGAACGCGTTCTGATTGGCTGGTGTTGAGCAAATGAGACAGGTTTTTCAATAGTGTACTATTGAAATACTTCAATGCTTTTGCTATACACGTTTAAATTGAAAAATTTCGATTCTATTGGTAGTTAGATTATATAAATCCTTTCACAGATCACTGAGCTATGAGCTTTAAAAATACGAAAAAGGCAATGAATTATGAATTATCCTCTTTGATACTCGTTTATACCAAACATTTCAGAAAAGTTTAATTTTGAACTATTTGAGACTATGTCACAAAACTGAAAATTTTATCATAAAATTGTGATCATATTTCCGATGGCATGTCGCAAGAATGTTGATTCATTAGATACAACAATAGATATTCACGATCAAAAACTTATCACTCTCTCAGAGGGTAAATTTTGAAAAGGCACCCCATAGTAAAGTAAGTCGTATTCACGACAAAAAGATACACTTAACGCTAATGCAGATGCACTTTCTCGCGTAAATTTAAATTTAGAAGGAATAGCAGAAATAAACGCAAACTTTACTAACAACGACAGCGTCGATATGACCCAACATTCAGCCGACACTGACGATAACGACTTCATACCATCATCCGAAAGACCACTCAATGAGTTTAGGAACCAAATTATGCTTGAAGAAACCTATGAGGATAGTCGCGAATCTCTTACATTATTTAGAAAATATCACAAAAGAATAATAAAAATATAGAGAAAGGCAAAACAACACTTTGGCCCAGCAACCTTAATAAACATTCTGAAACAGTACGCCACAACAGAATGCACTGCCGGACTCTACTGTAGTACAAAAATATTATCTAGCTTGCAAATCATTTACAAAAACTACTTCTCGAGAGCGAAATCTTTCAAAATAGTATAGACCGAAACATAACTGACGAATAGGAACAAGAGTAAATTATCCAAAGACAGCATAGCGCTAACCACAGAGGAATAAACGAAACCAAAGCTCACATCTCTCGAACATACGAAATTACAAAATTCATTAACATATGTAAACTTTGTCAGAAAGCTAAATACGAAAGACACCCATATAAACAAAAATATCAGCTTACCGAAACAGTAGAAAAACCGCTTCAAATCGTCCATATGGATATATTCATCATGCACGATAAAAACTATTTAACGACGTGTGACAAATTCTCACGATTAGTAATAACCCTTTAAGGTCCCGCAACGTCATACACGTATTGAAAGCAATCTCTCATGATTTTTCTAACCTCGTAAACCTTTCCTTCTGATGATGGATCAAGAAGCTTCTTTCACGTCTACAACTCTTAAAGAATTCCTGAAAGAAAATAATATTGAATACCACTACTAATGGCACTGTAAAAATCGTTCATAGAACATTGAGAGAATTGCACAACATTTTGATCAACAAATAATCTACGAAGGATCTAGTAGAAACAACTAAGATCAATCTAGCAGTATCAATTTATAACGACTCTATTAATTCTCAGACCGGCTTAACGCCAAGAGAACTATTTTTCGGATTCAAAAATGAAGATACCATACCGGAAGATCTCGAAGAAATAATCAGGAGAAAAGAAATATTATTTAACATATTCGCTACTAAACTGAAACAGAAAAAGCAAAAAGATTTAGAAAAATTTAACAAAAACAGAGAAAAGCATGAACATTTCCGAGAGAACGATACGGTATATGAAAGAAAACGCAATAATTTAAAACATCAAGAAAGATATAAAGTAAATAAAGTTGTAGATAACAAAGAAACAAACATCATAGACGAAAACGGAAGGAAAGTTTCAAGAAAATGGCACCTATGGGTTCCACCTTGCTCCTTACCGCATTCCTCCTTACAGTATCCGCATCCGATCCCCTTTCCCACCTGGACATAATCGACCTAAACCATGATCCAGGCATGTTCGCTAACAAATTAGAGAAAGTATCTATTAAACCATGTTACCATAAACTAATGCACAAATTCAAACTACACCAGTTTTAGTCAATACTTAAGCGATATGAATCGATCATTGTAGAACTTCGACAGAACATAAAACTAGAAGAACTGACAAAAATCCTGAGCTTGAAACATAAACAGGTTAGTATGACTTTACAAAACCTAGCACCTAACCACAAACAGAGAAGAAGCATCAATTTTCTAGGAGGCATAGTTAAATCAAGTACTGGTTACCTTGACAACGAAGATATTAAACAACAAAACGAAGAATACCAAACAACCAAATAAATACACTTAAACATTCAAATAATTTATTCGTCAGTTCGGGTTTACATCTCATCCAAGCCAGTCGATAAAACAAAACCGCTTACGTTGGAGACAGAAGAAATCAAGTACAGTATTGTGTAGTGAACAATAGACCTCGAAAATGAGTGAACCAAACGAACAAAAGCTAACGCCGGTACGAAAGAATACAATTATTGTTGACTTCAGACCTTCGAATTTTTTTGAAGGTTTGCTTAAGGAGCAAATGCATCTTGACATTAAACGTGTGCATTTACTTCAATGCAACAAGACCAATAATGTTGTTTATATCCAGTTCTATAAAGAGTTGGATGCAATTCAATTCGCTAAAAACAATAATAATGTGCACTATGTGGAGCATGAAAATATCAAGTACAACATTCCGGTATATATGGAAGATAGTGCTATAGAAGTGCGTGTGCATGATCTTCCCTCATGCGTCCCCGATCCTTATATTCGCGCAACTATGTCCCAATACGGAGAGATTCTCTCTATCGAAAAAGAAAAGTGGAAAAATATTTTCCCCGGTATTCCAAATGGCGTACGTTTGTTACGCATGCGCTTGAGGAGGCCTATACCTTCTTATGTGACATTCGGTCAGGATACAAGAATACAAATCACTTGTTACCTATGACAATCAGATGGCCACATATCAATATTGCCAAAAAGCTGTTCACTACGGTAAGCCATGTGATAAACCGGACAAGGAGACAACTATACCAAAGGACGGCTGCTCGGCCGTCCATGGAAGTTGACCATCAATGTTAACTTCCCTCTCTGAGCAGCCTAGATAGCCGTGTAGTGTCGGTAGCGGTTTCCCAACTGGATAAGAATAACGCTACGGTCCACCTGTACCGGTGGTATAAGTCCACCAAACAGGTAAGCCGTGTGGTATCCGGCGGAATTATTTTTTACCAAGAATTGATCCACTGGTTTCCTGTTCCATGTCGTAAAAGGCCACAAAAATAGGAACACCTAAGTCAAGGTGTATTTCCGTGCCGATGGCTGAATGGCTGCAGGAGGTTAAACATTGCAGTCGTGGACGGAATATCTTGGGTTTTTCCTCAAGGTGGTGAACTATCCTCACTTTTATGGAACCTAGTCGCTGATGGTTTGTTAAGGAAACTTAATAACCTTGGATTTCCGACTTATGGTTTTGCCGACGATTATCATACATTGATGACCGGTATAAGCATTAACACTTTCTTGGATTTAATGCAGCAAGCCCTGCGATCTGTTGAACAATGGTGTTGTCAGGTTGGATTATCTGTAAATCCGGGCAAAACATTAAATGGTGCTTTTCACTCATCGTAGGATAATTACAGGAGCTCGTCCGTTGCAGTTCTTTGGTTCAGAGGTCACTGTGGTCGATCAAGTTAAATACGTCGGGGTTATTCTAGACTCAAAACTGAATTGGTCTGCTCACATTGACTTCAGGATTGAAAGAGCTTGCATGGCTTTCGGCCAATGCAGACGAGCTTTTGGAAAATCATGGGGACTCAAACCCAGATATATTCATTGGATCTACACAATTATTGTTAGACCAATTTTAGCAATGGATGTCTTGTATGGTGGCAGAAAGGAGAAGTCGCGACAGTTCAGTCAAAGCTAAATCATCTCCAAAGGATGGTCCTAATGGCGATGACAGGAGCATTCACGACAACTTCTAATGCTGCTCTAGAGGCGCTACTGTGTATTAAATGTGTTCCTAAAACAAGAAGCATTATCTTGTGCATACCGTCTTAGAGTTACAGGGCTTTGGAACAGTAACCCATTTGATTATGCTACCAGCACACTTGCTTGTGGTCTCAAATGGTTACGTGGGATGAGTATTTACTCGCTCCTAGTGACCTAACTCTCACATGCAGTTTTCCTTTCAAAACATTCAATGTGAGCTATCCTCTTCGTTAGGAATGGTTGTCTGGTTGTCTGGAACGACAACTTGATGAACACATAGTTTGTTTTACGGACGGTTCTCTGTTGAATGGTCGTGCTGGTGCTGGTGTCTATTGTCGTGAAATGAGGCTGGAGCAGTCTCATTCACTTGGTAGATACTGTACTGTGTTCCAAGCAGAAATCTACGCAATTCTGTGTGGAGTACAATCGGCACTTCAGCAGAGGATCTGTGGTAAACGTATTTATTTTTGTTCCGACTGTCAGGCAGCCTTAAAAGCACTCAGTTCGAATGACTCACGGTCGAATCTAGTGATCGCATGTCGAACTCAAATTGAAGACCTCAGCATTTCAAATGCTGTTTATTTCTTATGGGTACCCGGCCATTCTGGTATTACTGGAAATGAATGGGCTGATGAGTTGGCTAGAGCTGGTACAACGAATGATTTCGTTGGTCCTGAACCAGCTTTACCACTTTCAACTAGTTGGATAAAGCACAAGATACGTTCTTGGGCTGCATCCAAACATGCCAGCTACTGGCGCAGCTTGCAAACTTGCGCTCAGACAAAAGCATTTCTACCAGATTTAAATCTGAAAATGTCAAAGTGTCTACTGCATTTCTCCAAGAATCATTGAAGTATTCTGGTCGGTGCTCTGACTGGACATTGCAAAATCAATTATCACATGGCTACTATTCAACGTGCTGAGTATTATTCGTGTGATTTGTGTAAATGCGATTATGGTACTTCATATAATCTGATATGTAACTGTCCCGCATTGACACAGCGTCGTATCCGGGTTTTTGGTTCTCCATACATGGTTGAGTCTGTGTATGCGGAGCTAAAATTGAAGGATATTCTCTCGTTTCTCACCCAATGTGGCAAGGAGCAATAGTCAGAAGGGTTCATCGTTCTTCCTGGAGTGAATGAATCCCTTCTGTATTCACCTTAAATAGGGTTTAGCAGATTGTTTGGCATCCTTTGGGGGGTACCGAATTTACTTCTGCTCGTACATACTGCGAGTCGTTCTGCATTCTTCCGAGAGTGCAGAATGGTGTCGCTTTTGTAAGATCTCTAAATCCTCTCGGGGGTTGGAGGTTTTATTAACAGCAGACTGTTCGGGACCTCGTAGAGGTTCAGAATTTACTTCTGCTTCCACTAAATGTGATCCTCAGCAGATTGTTCAGCATCCCTTAGGGGTGCAGAATTTACTTCTGCTTTTATGTGTTTTTGTGTCGTCAATTTTTCCCATCCTCCTAGTCCAACCCTTACCATTTCCTTTCAATCCTTCCCTCTTATATATCGGGAAAATGATGCTATATACAAATTGATGGCAAGGCACAAATCTCCAAATATCAAGGGGAACGTGCCATTTGAGCCAATTTGTTCTGATTCCTGATACCTATGACAATCAGATGGCCACATATCAATATTGCCAAAAAGCTGTTCACTACGGTAAGCCATGTGATAAACCGGACAAGGAGACAACTATACCAAAGGACAACGGTGCTTCCTTCACATCAACCCCAAGCAACCCCAGTACACCTGTGACAGTCACCAAAAACAAGGAAGTATCCCCTTCAACGAAACCATCCAACGTAACCCCTATAGAACAAAGTACACCAGCTGCAGTTAACAGCTTACCATCCAACCAACCAGCAACTGCAAAAAATGTACAACAAGGCGCATCTACAGCAACTAGCAACGAAATCAACAACAATACCACGGCAATGGATGACGAGACGAACCACGAACAAACTGCCCCTCAATCCTCGCAGGAGGAAAATGGAAGCTCCTCTCCCACTAGATTAAAGGGTGACAACAAGATCCAATACAAAAAAAAATTATCTAAAAACTCAGCTAAATCGGCCACGTAAAGCTTGTACGCAAATAGGCCTGAATAAAATATCTTTTAAATAAAAAAAAATTTATTGATTATAGATAATAGTGAACAAATAAGCATTAACGATATTTTTGAAAAGAGAATTAATAATTTAACGACAGAAGCTTACAGGCAGGCTATTGAAATCAGAGATCTTATCAAACAAGCTAGAATTAACGTAGATAGATCAGATTGCAAGCTATGACCAAACCTATGAATATTTAGTTGAATCGAGACGGTTCACTTTAAGAAGTAGTAATGGACTAACCCAACACATGGATCACATGAACCTAAAGCTTTCACATGTTCCACACGTCAAACCAGATATTACATGCCTTCAACGAACACCAACTAGCAACAAGTATGCTGACGTAGCGACACGCATCCGGTCGCCGAAAACCATCGCACAGTGGTTCGAATCAATAAAAACGTGGACATAAATCAGTAGCTGCCAAACCGTTCTTTTAATGCATATAGTTGCTTTGAAGAAATTATTTACAAATATATACCGCGTAATTTGATCCTATCAATAATTGTTCATGGCCTACTTTGACAAAAAATGTAACCATAACTTTTTTTTCTGAAGAGATAGAAATTTTTCTCTTCTACAAAGTTTTAGAACTATTAAAAATAATTTACTTTGTCAAATATACCAAAGTCTAGGTCGCACCGTTTCGGATATACAAAGCGTTTTTATGGCAACCCCCTTAAAATCAGTTTTTTATTTATAACTTGTTTCGAGATAGTTTTTTATGCATACTTTTTTTGGAATAATTGAAGAAAATAAAAAATCCCATATTTTTGTTGAAGGTAGTGCATAGGTTTCTTGTCTCCTGGCAAAGTTATACAACATTTTACCTTTTTTTCACCTATCATAAAACCTTACACAGAAGCGAAATATGCAACTTTATGCAGCTGATTTTTACAAAATTTGTAGGAAAAGATATGCCCAATATCATAAAAAAAAATCTAAGTGGAACTCGGTGGAACTTTTTCTTTAGGTCTTTTCAAAGTTAGTTTTAATTACTGAATTATGGCCACCCCCTTAAAACTAGTTTTCTAGTCATAACTTGTTTCGTGTTATTTTTTATGCATACTTCGTTTGGAATAATTGTGGAAAATATAAAATTTCATAATTTTGTAGAAACTAATGCATAAGTTTATTCTTTTCTGGAAAATATATGCATAATTTTACTTCTTACCTAGAAAACCTTGTGCCGAGGCGAAATATGCAACTTAATGCAGCAAACTTTTATAATACTTATAGGAGATGTACATGTACCTTATCATATTTATTTTCCAATGAGAATATCTTGAGTAATATTCGTGTGACTCATTTGCACTATGGCCATGCTGAAACCATAAATGGTTAAGAAACAGAGGGCGCACAGTGGTCCAAAACTGGAAAAAGACGGTCACAAGTCTGTACCTTTCACTGATTTTTAAGAGCTAACGTGTCTTCGAAGAAGTTTTACAAAATTATATAACGCCTCTTTTAAAAGTAGCACCTTAATTTTTGTTAAGGGGGTAGTACCGATTTCGATAAAAAATAATTTTGTTTTTGACGAAAAAAATTTTTTTTTCTATCTCATTTCAAAGAAAAAAAACATTTCAAATATTTTTGCTGAAGATATGAATAATGTAAAAAAAATATTTTTTGAGATATTCGCTTTATTTCAAAAACAGTTTTTTTGGATTTACCTACGTAGAATTTATCTCTATTACCTAAGTATCTACTTCAAAGTTAGCAAAGTTACTCATTTAACTTTTCCCAATACTTTTCACAACCTAATCAATCAACTAGGTAGTTAATGTTACCTAATAAATCATTACAATATGTCACTTAGTCGCATTGCATTCGATCAATCAGTATCAGTCACGCTATTGTCCGAGTTTTCCGTATCGCTAATTTTTTGTTCTGTTGTAAGTTCTAGCATATCAATTGCTTCCAGTGACAATTTCTTTCCAGTTTTGATAGGTTTGTAATAAATATTCGAAATCAGTGGGTCAGACGCTACTAGGAGTCGAAAAAAAATTTCTCATCGTTTTTTCACGGCTGTTTTTCCTCGTGCCCAAGTTTGGATTTTTTTACTTGTTTATTAATTTTTAACTTTTTTCATTCAATAAACTATAAAGGTTGTTTTATGGTATGGCTTATTTGAAACCTAAGAAAAAACCGTACATTCTTGCCTTGGACGAATTTTTGTATCTTTGTTATATTTTACAGGCTGTTGAAAAAAGGCTTTGTGCGAAATACCCCATGGATTATTACTTTGTTACTTTTTACAATTGAATATTTTGTTACTTTTTACAATTGACAATATTAGAATAAATCTAAGTGGAACTAGATGCAATTTAAATTTAAATATTTTTTTTACATTATTCATATCTTCAGCAAAAATATTTGAAATGTTTTTTTTCTTTGAAATGAGATAGAAAAAAGCCATAATTCAGTAATTAAAACTAACTTTGAAAAGACCTAAAAAAAAAGTTCCACCGAGTTCCACTTAGATTTTTTTTATGATATTGGGCACATCTTTTCCTACAAATTTTGTAAAAATCAGCTGCATAAAGTTGCATATTTCGCTTCTGTGTAAGGTTTTATGATAGGTGAAAAAAAGGTAAAATGTTGTATTACTTTGCCAGGAAACAACAAACCTATGCACTACCTTCAACAAAAATATGGGATTTTTTATTTTCTTCTATTATTCCAAAGAAAGTATGCATAAAAAACTAACTCGAAACAAGTTATAAATAAAAAACAGATTTTAAGGGGGTTGCCATAAAAACGCTTTGTATATTCGAAACGGTGCGATCTAGACTTCTGGTATATTTGACAAAGTAAATTATTTTTAATAGTTCTAAAACTTTGTTGAAGAAAAAAAATTTCTATCTCTTCAGAAAAAAAAGTTATGGTTACATTTTTTGTCAAAGTAGGCCATGAACAATTATTGATAGGATCAAATTACGCGGTATATATTTGTAAATAATTTCTTCAAAGCAACTATATGCATTAAAAGAACGGTTTGGCAGCTACTGATTTATGTCCACGTTTTTATTGATTCGAACCACTGTGCGTTCGGTTGGCGGACCATCGGCGAGGGCCGAGTAATACGTTCGATACGATGGTTTGTTGATTTCAGTTTTCGCATCCTGGTTTTGAAATTATCAATGCACACGTGATCAGCACTAAAAAAATTGTTTTACTCGACTGATAAAACGCTCAATAACAATTCAAATGGTATTATTTTGGACATTATCAGTGTGCGTAGGGTGGCTCGATATGGAAAATAGTACGTTTTGGATCTTTTGCAAATTTTGTTTTTTATTTATAGAATCAATAACAATAAGAATTGAATAATTTGGAACACTCCTAGCTGTAATTTGTAAACTTTTTTACTATAATTTGGACATTTTCAGCAAACGTAGAGTGGCTCAATATGAAAAAGGATTTTTTTTACTCTTGCAAATTAGATGTTGAATAAACTGGTGAGTCAATAACAAAGAAAATTGAGTAATTTCAGGTATTTTCAACAAGCGTAGTTAAATTTGATGTTCTATTGATTGTTGGATCAATATCAGTTCAACTTGGATAATTTAAGGCATTTTCGGAGAGCTGGCGCAAATTGAAAATTAGAATTTTTTTCACTAGTTCGATGATTTATTAAATAGTGAAACAATCTTTGGAAATTCTCTGCCACAGTAGGGTTTTTCTATTCGAAAAATTGTAAATTTTTTTACTAATACCAATTCGATGGTTTGTTGGTTGTTGTATCAATAGCAGGTCGAATTGAATAATTTTGTGCATTTTCGGTGAGTGTAGGATGGCGCAATATGAAAACTTGTAAATATTTTGACTTTTGCTGATAAAATGTTTCATTTAATAGTCTATTAATAACAATTACAAATTGCTCATTTTTTACATATTCAGGGACCATAGGATGGTTCTACCTGTATAATTATAAAGTTTTTGACAAATGTCAATTCGATGCTCTATTGATTGATGAATCAATAGCAGGTCAAATAAGATGATATTGAAGATTTTCAGCGATCGTAGGGGGATTTAATATAATAATTTGAAAATATTTTGATTTTTGCTATTTTAATGTTCAATTGATGAGCGAATCAGTAGCAGGTAGAATTGGATGATTTTGGACGTTTTTTTCGCGAGCGAGACACGTTTGTTAATTTTTGATATTCTCAGCGAGCGCTGATTGGCTTAATATAGAAAATTGTATTTTTTAAATTATTTGCAATTCCATGCCAGGGGTAAAGCGGGAGCCAAACACCAATACTTACTACTTACCCTTTCAGTCGTAGACCACGCGGGTCTCTACTGTATATAGGAGGCGTCTCCATTCAACTCGATTTATGGCTGTTCGCCGCCAGCCTCGGTAGCTGCGAAGGGTCCGCAGGTCGTCCTCAATTTGATCGATCCATCTTGCCCGCTGCGCGCCTCTTCTTCTTATACCGGTCGGATCATTATCGAGAATCATTTTAACCGTGTTGTTCTCCGACATTCTAACAACATGCCCGGCCCACCGTAATCGCCCGACCTTGGCCGTTTGGACTCATGCCCGTAGAGGATAACCGGTCTAATCAGCGTTTTGTAGATAGTAAACTTCGTACGACGGAGAATTTTGCTCGATCGAAGCGTCCTGCGCAGTCCAAAGTAAACACGATTTCCTGACAATATGCGTCTCTGAATTTCTCTGTTGGTGTCATTATCGACAGTCACCAGTGAGCCCAAGTACACGAACTCGTCGACCATTTCGATTTCATCACCACCAATCAGAACTCGTAATGGGTGGCTGACGTTATCTTCTCTCGAGCCCCTGCTTTTCATGTACTTTGTCTTTGGCACATTGATGTCTAGTCTGATCCGCTTGGCCTCAGCTTTTAGTCCGATGTTCGTATCTTCCATCTTCTCAAAGTTGCGTGCTATAATATCAATATCATCAGCGAAACCAAGTAGCTGGACGGACTTTCTGAAAATCGTGCCACTCGTGTCTATCAGCGCTCTTCTTATCACACCCTCCAAAGCAATGTTGAATAGCAGACACGAAAGGCCATCACCTTGCCGTAGCCCTCTGCGAGTTTCGAAGGGACTCGAGTTTATCCCCGATACTCGAACAACGCACATCACTCGATCCATCTCAGCCTTGACCAATCGTATCAGTTTGTCCGGGAATCCGTAGTCGTGCATGATTTTCCATAGCTGTTCTCGATCGATTGTGTCGTAGGCTGATTTGAAATCGATGGATAAGTGATGTGTGGGCACATTGTATTCGCGGCACTTTTGCAACACCTGGCGAACACTTGGTCCGTGGTAGCGCGTTCGCCCATAAATGCTGCCTTATCCCACGAATTCGTTTGCAATCGGTGAAAGTCGACGGCATAAGATTTGGGAGAGTACCTTGTAGTTCGGCGTTCGGCAGAGTTATCGGTAATTGCAGCAATCGCCCTTTGTGTAGATGGAACACACGATTCCTTCCATCCATTCCTCCGGTAAAATCTCGTCCTCCCAGATCTTGGTAACGACCCAGTGCAGTGCTTTCACTAGTGCATTACCACCGTGTTTTAGTAGCTCTCTTGGTAGTTGGTCAACGCCAGCGGCCTTATTATTTTTCAACCGGCTTACCACCTCGTCCACTTCTTGGAGGCTGGGACCGGCAGTCTATCGTCCTCCGCACGCGTTCCCAAGTTCGTTACCGCGCCGCCACTTTCATATTCCGCCACATCCCATTGAGGTGCTCGTCGAAATACTGCCGCCACCTCTCGATCACCTCACAGTCGTTCGTGAGAAGATCACCGTTGGTGTCCTTGCACATATCGGCCTGTGGCACATGGCCTCTGCGTGAACGGTTCATCTTCTCGTAGAAGGTATGGCCTCCTTGTGTCACTAGCACGGAACAGCTGTTCCATCGCTTCGCGATCTCGGTCTTCCTGTTGGCGCTTTTTTCTACGTCTGTTCCGCGCCTGTCTGTATCGCTCCTCGTTTGCTCTCGTCCGGTGTTGCAGCTTACTCGCCCAAGCTGCATTCTTCTCGGCCACTAACTGTTCATATTCGTCGTCGAACCAGTCGTTCCTTACGTTCGGTGCCGCCGTACCTACCCTAGATACGGCCGAACACCAATGCTTTTTATATACTTGTTTAGAAATATTTTCCTAGCAGAAATATGCAAAAGCAGTTCATTCGGTTTATGGTAAAGTTCGCTTGCTGTTCTGCGGAGCACTATGCACCAAACCATTCAGTTGGCAGACTATCGGTGAAGGTCAGTTGAGCTCTCTTCGAATCGTAGTTTTATTATTTATGGTTCGATGAAATGCCTACCTACAGCATCAAAACTAAATTCTATTTCAGTTTATGAGCAAAGCAATAGCGCGTTAAAAATTACAGTCAAAATAACAGGCGCTTCGACGATTTTCATGTTTAAATCCGATGTTTCACCACCACTACTATTTATATACTAGCTGACCCGTCGAACTTCGTCTCGCCCGAATTTTTTTTTTGAATTTATGTTTTCGGACAGTAGAATTGTCAAACGTCTGATGCTGTAATTGTATCTTTCCATTGTTTTACTGATTACTTGGCTGCGATGAATTCATAAAAAAATATTATGAATATGTTAAAAGCTTTTGTTACGCAAAAACTAAGCGAACTCACCGATCGTCATATCATATTTTGAGTTTGAGTGTTAAGTCGAAATTTTCCGCCTTTTATCTTCAAATCCTTACTCTTCCTTGAGTACTATGGCTCTACATTTTTCATATTCATTCACCTCTCACAATCTCTAGTTAGTTTGATATTGATAAAAAAACCGAAAGATGAAATGAGTGATTCTTGGACATTCGAAAGTTTAAGTTAACATTCTTTTAAATATTGTGTCCATTAAATTTAACATGAACACTGCATTCGTTTAATAGTTGTGTTAATAGTCGTCTCATTAGTCGACACTCCATCATTTTGTTTAGTACCCCACCTACAATTAACGAATGTTGGAGTTCGGTACTAAGAATCTATATCAGAAAGTTTTATATGAAAATAATGTGCAATTCTTCTGTTATAATGGACTGAACATGAGGAGTGATTGTACCAGTATTCAGCTTATCAATCCACCAGAATTGACCCGGTTTTCAATCCACCAGAATTTATCCGATGCGATTGAACGAACTTCAGCATGCTAAATGCAAGGCCAACCTCTTTGTTTGATTTCATCATTTAAACCGTAGAATCCTTTCATTGATTCGTACGAAAATCGTTCTATAATGTGATTTGTTTAACTCACGACTACGATGGCCAACATTAAGGGCTGAGGACAGTACCGTAAAGTGGTAGGTTTTTTGATTTTCCCGTTTCAAATTAAATTTTCTTGGAAACGCTGCAGAATGTAGAAAAACCCACCTGACAATGTCTTCGAAATTTAGTTGAGAGTATTCTGTGAAATTTTCAGAATCATTCATTGAGTTTAGCGGTCGTGTTGTATTTTTTTCTGACTGAAGAACTGTAGAAAAATGGAACGCTCGGAAATGCATACCTCTACTTGTTCATCGAGTATCTCGGCTTTAAAGGCTTGTATCATAAATCTACCGTGACAAATTCTAGATAATTTAGTTTAGATGCGATTAGTACATGAAAACATATATGTTATCGCGATAAAAATAAAGTCTTGTATTTTTCTGTGAAACAAAGTCAGTTTCAATGCATCCGCCATTTTTTTTCGCTTTGGTTTCCTGATAGCATTCTAAAAAGGAGAGAGAAATAAAGTTGGCTCGACAAAACTGCCAAAAACACAGTCATTCTATCTTTATTTATATTTATTCATTGTTCATTGGAATCCATGTAATGTTCAACCTATACGATAGATTAATGTGATAAAACTTCTCAATATAATAATAAAATGTATGCTGGCAACCCGGTACAGTTGGCTCATATACGAGAGAGTAAAAGAGAAATACGAAGCGCAAAGGGAATTGAGCGAGCCACGTGGTCGATTTAAAACTCAACACGCGACCCTCTGTCCTCAGACCTTAATCATCTAACTGATTACATTACACACAATGCATGTTCTGGTAAACAATATCAGAACTTTCGATCCTGTTTACGATATAGCTAGAACACTCATATGCGTTCCATCATTAAATCATTTGGCAAACAATAATGTTGATAGCACGTGGCTCGGAATGACGAATCACATCAATCAAGAATGCATGTGATATCTCCACACAAAACTACTCGCTGCGCGCCAAACGATTGTTTCAACGATCTAGTGTTCTTTTCTTCGACGGTAAAACACTTATGCAACACTTATGCGCGCCAAACATCAGATAGATCTAGCAAGCATTGGTGATTTTTTCAGTGGAAAATTCCACTGTCCATACAAAACAATTTTATAGATTTTACCGAGGGGGACGACACTAAAAAACTGCACTTCGCTTCGATTAGGCTTTTTCACGCTGCATACGATTATGCACACTTTTCTTTTCTTTGCTACACATAGTAACGGTTGAATATGGATCGATCGTCTTTTCTTGGATTTTTGCTGGTTAAAAACATAATCATGGAGATATGATGTATCGTAATAGGCCATGAAACCTGAAAGTTGCAAATGTCACATGAAGAAGATGCCAGATGCAGACAGTTCGGAGAGTTGTGAACTATCGTCCTGTAAAATCAGTTTTGTTATATTCTGGTGCATAGCTAACCAACACACCGAGAGCGTATGCTCCGGATTATCAGCCATATCCTGTCGGAATGTTGGCCATTCTCGTTTAATATCTGCGTCACTTTCCACAGTTTCTATATTCAACTCGAACCAAAAATTATTCCGAATTTCATCTACATCGTACACTGTAGGGTTTCTCTTGTAGAGACGTTCCATTGTCTGATTTTTTTAACGTCTGCGAACCTTCAAAATATGCTAGAAGGGAAATCGTGAAGTAAACCGTTATGTAGTTTGCTGTTAATATGTATTAAAGTAAAAAAAAATGAATTGTTATCCTTTCTATAAGATTTTCAATAACATATTAAACACAGCTTTATTCAGTTTTAGTTTCAGTATTAATGAAAAACGTTTCTAAACATAAAAATTGCAAGTCTTAGCATCTAACAAAATATAAAACCAGTTTAATATCACAGACAGAGATATCTTTGAGTAAACCTTCAAAGGGCTACAATAAATTGAAATATATTCCATCTTCATGCTCCCAGCTACTAAGAAAACAAATTTTCAATGTTGTTTAACCCTAATTTCATTTTACCAATCTGCTGACGAATCAATGTTGACACTCAGTGAATGTCAAGACCAGTAACAGAAACTTTTTAAGAGATCATATGTTCTTTGACTTTCTTTTACACGGTTAGAAACGCTTTCAAACGGATCGATCTAGATGTTTGGATAGATGTAGTTTTTTTCGCTTTCCATTGACTTTTTGTATTTTATTTGAAAAAACCAGATCTGTCGTCCCCCTCGGATTTTACCACTTTTCCGGGAAGTTTTCTAATTTTTTTGATGTACGAACCCGGTGGGGGTAGAAACTAATCAAACCAAAAGAGAATCATGTAAATCCGTCCATCCGTTCTTAAAGGATGCGATTACAAAAAATGATCTCTGCATTTTTATATATATAGATTAATGAATACAGCATCCGAATTGGCAAAATAGTTCACAATTTCTCATATAATACTGCGTTACCACCGAACAATATGCTTAAAATTCTAATATTACAATTGCTATCAATTAAACATTGAATTAGAAAAAAAAATTCCATACTTTTATATTAAGCCACTCTACGCCCACTGAAAATGTCTAAAATTATTCTATTCGAATTTAATTCATTCACTAATCAATAAAGCATCGGATCTGAAAATTCAAATACTAACATTTTTCAAATAGGACCACACTACACTCGCTGGAAATTGGAAATCCTTTAGGAACTGCTATTGATTCACCAATAATTAGAACGTTGAATCGACATTAGTCAAAAATTTTAAAATTTTCCAAATAGAACCACCCTACCGTCGTCGAAAATGTCCAAAATTATCCAATTTTAATAGCTCTTGATTCACTATTAAATGAAAAACGAAATCAGCAAAAGTCAAAATATATACAAATTTTCATATTGCGCCACCCTACGCTCGATCAAAATGTGACAAATTATTCAATTCGACCTGCTATTATTTCCAGAATCTAAGATTAAATTTTTGTCAATTTTTCAAATAGAACCACCCTACGGTCGCTGAAAATGTCCAAAATTGTTAAATTTTAATTGCTTTTGATTCAATATTTAATGTAACATCATATAAGTAAAAGTCAAAATATTTACAAATTTTCATACTGCGCCACCCTACGCTCGCTGAAAATTTAAAAAAAATATACAATTCGCACTACTATTGATTCACCAATCAATATAGCATCGAAATTAGATTAGTCAAAAAAATTCTATTTTGCATATACAGGCTCGTTGGAAATTCCCAAAATTACTCCAGTTTAATTGCTGTTGACTCACCAATTTATTCGATTCATTTTGTATTGAATGGCGAACATGGTAACTTGTGCGTCTTTAGTTCTGAGTCAAATTGTGATAAATTTTGTGTGGAATAGGTGGCTTTTTGTGAAAAATTTTTCAACTAAGCAAGTGACTAATTGTGCTTTAAGCAGATAAGTAGAAAGTGTTTTGTAAATACTTCTATTTTGTGCTGTAAATACTGTCAATAATCGCCGTGCGGCGATCGCTCAAACATAGCGGCGTCGTACCGTGGTATATTGAATGCATTGTCTATTGTTTTTGCATGGTTCACTTTGCTTCAATTTCTCCCCCAGCTGCACTATGGTCCGAAACGGGAAATTAGCGTGACAAAAATATTTTCACTATTAAATATTAGTGTTTTGTAGTTAGTGTCTTCACAAAAGTTGTTTATAATCAAATGGCGCTCCTTTTGATGAAAAAAGTAACTAGGGTGGTCCTCATTTAGATTGAAATCTAAAATCTAACTTTCTCGATTCAACTCAAAAATTATTTTGTTGTATAATAAAGTTGTAGAAAATTTTATTGCGAACAACTTTGTTAAAAAAAGCACCTCTCTAGCTCTTCATTTGATCGAGTTACATCAATTTTCCCGAGTAAAAGTAGGGTGGCTCCCTAAAAATCACTTTTTTTGTTCTAACTTTTTTGTAAAACGTTCTATCGAAAAGTTGTCTTTAGAAGAGTTGTTGAACTAATCATTACGCACAATTTTGCTCAACCAAGCTTTTTTCATATGAGCTACCAGTAAAAAGTTATGATTGTTTTTTCATCAAAAACTAGTCAAGCTTCAAATATAAATATTCATTAGATGCCAGATCGATAAAAATGTATCCTATGCGGTTCCTGAGAGGTCTTAGTATAAGTAAAAATTTAAGAGAAATTTGGAAGGGTGTTATTTTTTTAACTTATTTAAATTAGTTTTAAAAATACCTTCAAAAATCTCAAAAACATTGCATAACTCTTAAACGCCTTAATGTATCAACATACTTCCTTCGGCAAAATGATAGTATCAAATTAGTTCTACAAGTGTTCCATACATTGTTCTTTCGAGAAATGAAACACACAGAAACTACAGCCGAAAATATGTTCTTTGTAAGTCAAAGCACTTCCTGAAACCCAAAAAAAATCATTAGTCTGTTAAAAAGAGTAGAATGTATTTATTCGAACCAAAACTCATTATGCATCGTTTTCCGGCTTTTACATGCCATTCGGTACACAAGTGGATGAGAAATAAGGGCCAGTGTCATAGGCGTCTTGGCACGATGTGGATACAAATATTTGCATTTTACTAACTAGCACCAGCTTGTTGGAATTGTTGTCGAGATCAAGAAAATTTCTGTTCATAAATTTATCATGGCCAACTAGTTCGGAAAAACCATATTACAAAGTATCTCTAATCCTCAGTTGCTCAAACTCAATTGAAGTAGTTATTTTGGTAATAAACAATTGAAATTGATCTGCAATCTATTTTGGGCTGTAGTTTTTGTGTGTGTTTTATTTCTCGGAAGGACAATGTATGGAACACTTGTAGAACTAATTTGATCCTATTATTTTGTTCAAGAAAATATGTTGATACGTTAAGGCGTTTAGGAGTTATGCAATGTTTTTGATTTTTCTGAGGGTATTTTTAAAACTAATTAAAATAATAAAACACCCTTTAAATTTTCTCTTAAATTTTTACTTATATTATGACCTTGCAGGAACCGCATAGGATACATTTTTATCGTATGAATATTGATATTTGAAGCTTGACTAGTTTTTGATGAAAAAACAATCATAACTTTTTACTGGTAGCTCATATGAAAAAGCTTGGTTGAGCCAAACTGTGCACAAAGATGTTCAACAACTCTTCTAAAGACAACTTTTCGATAGAACGTTTCACAAAAAAGTTAGAGCAAAAAAAGTGATTTTTAAGGAGCCACCCTACTTTTACTCGGGAAAATTGATGTAACTCGATCAAATGAAGAGCTAGAGAGGTGCTTTTCTTAACAAAGTTGTTCGCAATAAAACTTTATTGTACTACAAAATCATTTTTGAGTTGAATTGAGAAAGTTAGATTTTAGATTTCCATCTAAATGAGGACCACCCTAGTAACTTTTTTCATCAAAAGGAGCGCCATTTGATTATAAACAACTTTTGTGAAGACACCAACTACAAAAAACTAATATTTAATAGTGAAAATATTTTTGTCACGCTAATTTCCCGTTTCGGACCATAGTGAGCTGTGTGTCGGGCCGGTTTGGTTTGTGCATGAATGATGGGTGAATGTGTGAAGTGTAATGAAAAAATAACCATATCGGATATCAGAACTGCATGTTCAGTTTGCGAGAATGGCTATCACCAGCGCTGTACTGGGCTTACCAGCGCTATCACCAGCGCTGTACTGGCCGGTTAAGTTTCAGATACACCGGCGCTTTTGTTTAAATATGCTGATTGCTTGGAAGGTGCCGCGATGGCTAGTGTGATGCCAAAGGATGATGTTCTTTCACTCATTAGTGATATGAAGAAGGAGATGGAAAAATTCAAATCCATCTCTGATTCGTTTGCTGGTGTGCGGGAGAGCATCGAGGCACACATTAATAACGCGATAGAAAAGGGAATCGATAGACTGATCAGATCTTCCAATGATGCTCTGGAGAGCAAAATAGCCTGCTTAGAAAACAGTGTGGCCAGAAAGTAGGACGATTTGAAAAGTTTGTTGATTTTGAATAATCAGCAAAATAATAATGATATGGTTGTAATGAATAGAAAGAAAATTGTTGCAAATAGAAAGACTCATTCGGAGTCGGATGGAAATCCTAGACGAAAGAGAAAAGTTATTTCAAATACTGATGATGAACCGCTTGATAAGAATGAAGGTACTCATAATCTCAGATATACAGGACACTGCTTACTAAATGCTGGGTGGTGAACGTCTAAATTCAATTTTCTTTCTTTGTTCATTTTCAGACAATTAACGCATTTGAATTCAGTTGAAGAACACTCAGATGTTCTATGTGCGGAATTACATTTGGAACAATTTTCACTGTTTAAACATTCGGTGCTCTTGTGACCAAACTCACCACACTTGAAACAGCGCAATACGTTGAACGACTCGAAAACCGAACACCTATCCCAGCCGACGCAAACCTTGCCGGCGGTCAGCAAACTAGAATAAGTATTTTTATGAACCTCAATTATAACACTATATTTGTTATATTTGAAGCGTGGATTCTGAAAGTCACCAACAACTTTTACATCTTCGATCAAAATTTCCTGATTCTGACTTTTCAAAAGGTCAATAAATACATCAAAGGAATATCGATCACTCATCCCCACTATTTTCAGTTTTGGTTTCCCGGGCTTGGGTATAACAGCATTGTATTCAGTTCCTAAATTGCTTTCAATGTTTTCTTTCACTGATTGAACGTCTTCTCCTGCTGCGCACTCAACAATAATCGAGCCATCTTTACCATTTTTAAAATTACTAATTTTATGTGTTCTTGGATCTAACCTACCCTTCAAAACCTTTCTCGTGTCATCGCTCGTTTGCGAAGACTCGACAGGTTTGATCATAATAACCGAGCGAGTCTTACGATTTCTATTGCTATTAGTTCTTTTTCCAGAAAATTTCCCAGATAGAACGTCCGCATATGACTTTTTGTTATTTCTATCAAATACTTTGTCGTTACCTTCATTAACAATATTCTTATCAAGCGGTTCATCATCAGTATTTGAAATAACTTGGTGATAGCCATTCTCGCAAACTGAACATGCAATTCTGATATCCGATATGGTTATTTTTTCATTACACTTCACACATTCACCCATCATTCATGCACAAACCAAACCGGCCCGACACACAGCTGGGGGAGAAATTAAAGCAAAGTGAACCATGCAAAAACAATAGATAATGCATTCAATATACCACGGTACGACGCCGCTTTGTTTGAGCGATCGCCGCACGGCGATTATTGACACGATTTACAGCACAAAATAGAAGTATTTACAAAACACTTTCAACTTATTCGTTTAAAGCACAATTAGTCACTTGCTTAGTTGAAAAATTTTTCACAAAAACCCTCCTATTTCACACAAAATTTATCACAATTTGACTCAGAACTAAAGACGCACAAGTTACCATGTTCGCCATTCAATACAAAATGAATTGAATAAATTGGTGAGTCAACAGCAATTAAAATGGAGTGATTTTGGGAATTTCCAACGATCCTGTTTATGAAAAATAGAATTTTTTTGACTAATCTAATTTCGATGCTATATTGATTGGTAGTTCGAATTATATATTTTTTTAAATTTTCAGCGAGCGTAGGGTGGCGCAGTATGAAAATTTGTAAATATTTTGACTTTTACTAATATGATAATTTAGTAAATAGTGAATCAAAAGCAATTAAAATTTAACAATTTTGGACATTTTCAGCGTCCGTAGGGTGGTTCTATTTGAAAAATTGACAAAAATTGAATCTTAGATTCTGGAAATAATAACAGATCGAATTGAATAATTTGTCACATTTTGATCGAGCGTAGGGTGGCGCAATATGAAAATTTGTATATATTTAGACTTTTGCTGATTTCGTTTTCCATTTAATAGTGAATCAAGAGCAATTAAAATTGGATAATTTTGGACATTTTCGACGACGGTAGGGTGGTTCTATTTGGAAAATTTTAAAATTTTTGACTAATGTCGATTCAACGTTCTAATTATTGGTGAATCAATAGCAGTTCCTAAAGGATTTCCAATTTCCAGCGAGTGTAGTGTGGTCCTATTTGAAAACTGTTAGTATTTGAATTTTCAGATCCGTTGCTTTATTGATTAGTGAATGAATTAAATTCGAATAGAATAATTTTGGACATTTTCAGTGGGCGTAGAGTGGCTTAATATAAAAGTACAGGTGTGTAATGTCAGAGACATAACTGGATGTCGTGAATACAAATAAAACTAACACTTTTACTTTATACTTCCGAATATAAATTAGTTGATTAGTTGATTAGCAAAGTGAACCATCCAAAAACAATAGATAATGCATTCAATATACCACGGTACGACGCCGCTTTGTTTGAGCGATCGCCGCACGGCGATTATTGACACGATTTACAGCACAAAATAGAAGTATTTACAAAACACTTTCAACTTATCCGCTTAAAGCACAATTGGTCACTTGCTTAGTTGAAAAATTTTTCACAAAAACCCTCCTATTTCACACAAAAATTATCACAATTTGACTCAGAACTAAAGACGCACAAGTTACCATGTTCGCCATTCAATACAAAATGAATTGAATAAATTAGTGAGTCAACAGCAATTAAAATGGAGTAATTTTGGGAATTTCCAACGAACCTGTTTATGAAAAATAGAATTTTTTTGACTAATCTAATTTCGATGCTGTATTGATTGGTAGTTCGAATTATATATTTTTTTAAATTTTCAGCGAGCGTAGGGTGGCGCAGTATGAAAATTTGTAAATATTTTGACTTTTACTAATATGATAATTTATTAAATAGTGAATCAAAAGCAATTAAAATTTAACAATTTTGGACATTTTCAGCGTCCGTAGGGTGGTTCTATTTGAAAAATTTACAAAAATTGAATCTTAGATTCTGGAAATAATAGCAGTTCGAATTGAATAATTTGTCACATTTTGATCGAGCGTAGGGTGGCGCAATATGAAAATTTGTATATATTTTGACTTTTGCTGATTTCGTTTTCCATTTAATAGTGAATCAAGAGCAATTGAAATTGGATAATTTTGGACATTTTCGACGACGGTAGGGTGGTTCTATTTGGAAAATTTTAAAATTTTTGACTAATGTCGATTCAACGTTCTAATTATTGGTGAATCAATAGCAGTTCCTAAAGGATTTCCAATTTCCAGCGAGTGTAGTGTGGTCCTATTTGAAAACTGTTAGTATTTGAATTTTCAGATCCGATGCTTTATTGATTAGTGAATGAATTAAATTCGAATAGAATAATTTTGGACATTTTCAGTGGGCGTAGAGTGGCTTAATATAAAAGTACAGGTGTGTAATGTCAGAGACATAACTGGATGTCGTGAATACAAATAAAACTGACACTTTTACTTTATACTTCCGAATATAAATTAGTTGATCGATAGGCCACAGTACAGATTAGTTACATTAAACATTCTGACACACAAATATTACGAAATAACCAGTATAGTTCCTTATGATAAAATAATGGTGGTTCTGAAAAGAACCTTTTGTGAAGGCGTTTGTGATGGAGAGTGACGAGTTGAGTTCAAATTCCGATGGATACCATTGACTTCCGATGGATACCGCTGACTTCCGTCTTCTATTTCCAGGATGACCTGTTGTCCGTGAATGCGAAACTGATATGCGTTCTGTTGGAGTCTCCTGCTTCTTCCGCTTGCGGTAACAAGCTTTGTATTTCGATCGCACCATAATGAACACGATGACAACGGCAGCCAAATTCGAAATGAATGGCTTCTGAGCCGGTGCTATGCATTTTATATAGCAAATCTGCAGAAAGTTTACTGCAAACTACAACTGGTTGAAAACTGGGCCGTATATAGTATAATGAAGTAAAATTTCGCATAATTCTTTGGGTATAAAATTATGGTTCTAAATGGCACCTTAGAGAATTTTGATATCGATTATTTAATTTCGGATTTCAATATTTTAGTAAAAGATACTATCAAAATGCTGTACGGGATTAATTTCTGGCATCCCAGAAGAAACAAATTGTATAATTTTCTAAAATATTTAACACTGATGGGATATAAACGATTTTAAACACTGTTGCGAATTCAGAACTGTGAAAATTGCAAAAAACTGACCAAATTATCTTAGACTTGCACTACGCTGATAATTTTAATTTTCGATTTACAAAGAAGCAATCTGTATAGTTCTTTAGGTAACATTTAGAGCCATTAGAAGGGCTGATTCTGTATAATGTTCCACATTGTTGTCCATTTTTCGTTGTATATCGCTCCAATGCAAACGACCACCAAAAGGATGATGTAATCGATCTTCTTCGAAGGGAAACTGGCTCTGCGACCTGAGCGTTTGAGGTTTTGTACGACGCTAAAGGTCTGCTCTTATTACTAGAGACTGCTCCACCTGACGGCCGAAGTCCAAATGAAAGCATTGACGACTGCTCCACCTGACGATTGAGGTTTGAAGGTGCATTCTTCGAAGCTGCTGGTTGATTAAATCATTTCCACGACGTCCGATTCCATCCAACACATAAGAAGAAATTATCAATTTTAGACCACGGTTTCCCTTTTATACGCAGTCAGTTGAAGATATGTGCCTGCCTACCTCAAAATTATCGTCCTTGGGCGAAAAACCCAAGCGAAAATAAGGAGTTTTCCGAGTTGTTTTAAAATTTTGACAAAACTTAATTTTTTAGTTGTTTGTGGTTATCTCACACGGTTCAAATTTTTATCCTAAATTCCTGATCATATTTTCGATGAAATAGTGGAAGAATTATGTTGCTGCCATTATTACAAGTCGAGATATTCACGATTAAGTTCTGCCCATTCTTCCATATGGCTAATTTTGAAAAGGCACCCCATAGTAAAGTAAGTCGTATTCACGACAAAAATATGGGAATATTTTTTTTCTAATTCAATGTTTAATTGATAGCAATTGTAATATTAGAATTTTAAGCATACTGTTCGGTGGTAACGCAGTATTATATGAGAAATAGTGAACTATTTTACCAATTCGGATGCTGTATTGATTAATCTATATATATAAAAATGCAGAGATCATTTTTTGTAATCGCATCCTTTAAGAACGGATGGACGGATTTACATGATTATTTTTTTATTTGATTAGTTTCTACCCCCACCGGGTTCCTACTTCACAAAAATTAGAAAAACTTGCCGGAAAAGTGGGAAAATATATAAAGTTGTTTTGTATGGACAGTGGAATTTTCCACTGAAAAAGTCACCAATGTTTGCTAGATCTATCTGATGTTTGGCGCGCATAAGTGTTGCATAAGTGCTTTACCGTCGAAGAAAAAAACACTAGATCGTTGAAACAATCGTTTGGCGCGCAGCGAGTAGTTTTGTGTGGAGATATCACATGCATTCTTGATTGATGTGATTCGTCATTCCGAGCCACGTGCTTAATTGGGTATCAACATTATTGTTTGCCAAATGATTTAATGATGGAACGCACTGATGATGGCTAGCCCCTAAATGACCATACCTGCATCGGCCAGAAATAGTCGAAAACACGTTTTCGTTCGCCACGTCAGAAAAGACATTGCACTCCATTGCAAAACAAAAAGTGTACTGTAAGTAGCAGAAACTTTACGTCTGCTTAGCGGTTCAAATTGAACTGCCGAGTTTATCACTAAGCAGTTCAATTTGAACTGCTCTGCACTGATGAGTCAAAGACGAAACGTAAAAACAATGGTGGGAGAATTTCGTCGATTTTGGTAAACTAAATATTATTACTGGAGATTTTAATATTAATTGGCTCAGTGATCAAGGTTCGACTCAATTGAAACAGTTAACAGAATTCTTCAATTTGAAGCAAACTGTGAACGAATTCACAAGAATTTCGAGATACAGTAAAACATTGATAGATCACGTGTATTCCAATTTCGACGGTGTTTATTCAAATGTGGAATCCGATTGCAAGATTTCAGATCATGAAACAATCGCAATTTCCGTAACGAGTAGCTTTGGAAATGAGGAAGATACGGTGAAAATCAAGTGTTGGAAAAACTATTCAAAGCAAACCCTCTCTCGACTTGTATCAAGAAGCTTGGGTTGTACACAGTTGACTGGAAATTTGGATCACAGGGCATCTATTCTTACCGACATATTGAAAAAGTGTCCTAATGAATTAGTAACTGAAAAGTATGTTAGTTTGAACAGCTCGAGTAGTTGGTACTCAATAGACCTCTTACGGTTAAAAGGAGAGAGAGATAAACAGTACAAGAGATTCTGTAGAACTCACAATGATAGTCACTGGAGTAGATATACACAAGCACGAAATATTTATTCACGGGCCCTGAAGAAGACTAGATGTGAATACATACAGAGAAAGATCGATCAAAATCAACAAAACAGCAGAAAGTTATGGAAAATTCTCAAACAGTTGATCAAGCCTACACATAGTGCATCGAAAAGCATAACTTTTGACGGTATAGAAGAACACACAGAACAAATAATATCTGAAAAGTTCAACAGTTATTTCATAGATAGTGTTCAGCAGATCAAACAAAGTATTGAATTGGTAGGTGAACCTGTTGAAATAACACAGCCGATGAATAACTGTTGTAGACTTGATGAATTTCAACCAATCACTTTTGAACAATTGAAAAATATTTGTTTTAATTTGGGAAAATCGACGGGTATTGACAATGTAAACTCAAAAGTGCTACAGGATTGCTTTCATGTTATCGGACACGATCTACTAGATTTGGTAAATGAATCGTTTTACACGGGGCACGTGCCAAAAGTGTGGAAAGAATCTCTGGTGGTTCCTATCCCCAAGGTTAATGGAACGGATAAAGCCGAGGAGTACCGTCCTATTAACATGTTGCACACGCTGGAAAAAATTCTGGAACTTGTTGTTAAAGATCAGCTGATTAACTATTTGAACTCTAACAGTTTGCTAATACCGGAACAATAGGGATATCGTAAGGGTCACTCTTGTGAAACCGCTTTGAATCTAGTATTGGCAAAATGGAAGGAGAAAATCGAAGCCAAAGAGAGTATTTTTGCTGTGTTCTTGGATTTGAAAAGAGCCTTTGCAACAATCTCAAGACCTTTATTGTTGCAGACATTACAGCGTTTTGGCATCGGGGGAATGGCACATGAAAGGTTTGAAAATTATTTATGTGGTAGATCTCAAAAGATTGTTTTTAACGATGTAGTGTCTAGTTCCCTCGGTAATTCACTTGTTGTGCCTCAGGGAAGTGTGTTAGGTCCTATTATATTTATTATGTATATTAATGATATGAAGCGAGTCTTACGTTTCTGTGATATAAATTTGTTTGCTGATGATACTGTTCTGTTCATTACGGCTAAAGATTTCAATGAAGCTGTTGCACATTTAAACGAGGGTCTAAGTTCGCTGGTTCGATGGTTGAAATTTAATCAACTGAAACTAAACGTCGCGAAAACTAAATATATGGTTATTTCTTCTGTTAGCACCGGTCATGACGCCAATGTGGAAATTGATGGTGAAACTATTGATCGCGTTGGAGAAATGAAGTATCTTGGAGTAATAATTGATGAAAAGTTAACATTCAAATCTCGAATCAATAACGTCATCAAGAAGATTGCCAAAAAGTATGGTGTATTATGTCGTTTGAAAAATGACTTAACGACCCATAGTAAGATTCTTTTGTATAAAACAGTCATTTCACCACACATTGACTTTTGCCCATCCTTCTGTTTCTCGCTAATAACACAAATCTTGAGATTACAGCGACTGCAAAATAAAATCATGCGATTAATTCTTAAATGTAGCAGATATACCTCCTCAGATTTTCTACTGAACGCATTACAATGGCTTTCAGTGAAACAGAGAATTTACTACTTAACCATGGTATTCATTTTCAAAATCTTAAATGGCATGCTGCCTTGATATTTGTGTGATCGAGTTGAAAGAGGAACTGATTTGCATAGGTACAATACTAGAAACGCATCTGATGCTAGAACACCAAGCTTTCTGTTAGCCAGATCGCAAAATTCATTATTGTACAAGGGAATAAGACGACATTTGTGGAGCTCAAAAAAGTTATGTATTTCACACATAAAGTCCACTTTGTAAGCAAATGTTTAGTTAGTTCAAATTTTTTAGAATTTTTTTTTACGTATTACGAAGATTGTATTTTCTTTTTTTTTGTTTATATATATTATTGTGAGACGTATTAAGTTACTATGTTCGGTATGATGATGATGGATTTTTAGTTTGTTTGAGAGTTAAATATAATAAGCAGTCTACAAACGTTTGAGCCTCGCGTGCGAAACAGGTAGTGACTATTTGGAAAGCGAACAGGACTGGCCGAAGAGCCTTAGCATTCGGTGTGTTAAGTTTGCTCTTGACCTTGATCGCAAGGTTTGATTAGTAATTTAAAGAATAGATTCGGGAAACTGATTGGGATCGACAGTTGTTGATGGAATTGGGCTTGGCTCTGCTCATCGGCAGTCTCGTTACTCCATCGTAGCTGATGTGTGTAGCGATGAACTGGTCCGGCGGGAAGGGCCAGGTGAATTACTGTCTGATACTGGTAAAGATATCGGGTTCGATTCCTGATGTGATCAAGGATCTTCCCGGGTTGGAAATTTTCTTGATTAACCCTGGATAGTAAATCCGAAATATTTGAATGTTATTTTGTGGTCAGTCGCAAGCACGGAATTCTTGTATCTTGACCGAAAATCACATAAGAAGGTATAGGCTTTTTCAAGTGTATGCGTAATACACGTACGCCATTTAGAATACCGGGGAAAAAATTCTTCCACTTTTCTTTTTCGATAGAGAGAATCTCTCCGTATTGGGACATAGTTTTGCGAATATAATAATCGGTGACGCTTGATTGAAGATCGTGCACACGCACTTCTATAGCACTATCATCCATATATACTGGAATGTTGTACCTAATGTTCTCGTGTTCCACATAGTGCACATTGTTATTATCTTTTGCGAATTGAATTGCATCCAACTCTTTATAGAACTGGATGTAAACAACATCATTCGTCTTATTGCATTGAAGTAAATGCACACGTTTAATGTCCAGCTGCATTTGCTCCTTAAGCAAACCTTCAAGTTCTCGTATCGAAGGTTGAATTTTGCACTGCCTGAAGTCAACAACAATTGTATTCTTTCGTGTCGGCGGCAGCTTTTGTTCGTTTGCTTCACTCATTTTCGAGGTCTATTGTTCACTACACAATACATGGTTTCTTCTGTTTCCAATGTAAGCGGTTTTGTTTTATCGACTGACTTGGATGAGATGTAAAACCGAACTGCATCCTTTGGAGATGATTTAGCTTTGACTGAACTGTCGCGACTTCTCCTTTCTGCCACCATACAAGACATCCATTGCTAAAATTGGTCTAACAATAGTTGTGTAGATCCAATGAATGTATCTGGGTTTAAGTCCCCATGATTTTTCAATAGCTCGTCTGCATTGGCCAAAAGCCATGCAAGCTTTTTTAATCCTGAAGTCAATGTGAGCAGACCAATTCAGTTTTGAATTAAGAATATTTATTTATTTATTTATCAAAAGTAGCCCATAAGGATAATTAAAATAATCGTCTTAAATTAGCAAACTATTCTAAATAGATCACTAAATAATGTATAATTTAGTATGAGTTAAATAATAATAATTAGCTTACCGAATAGAACTGAAATATTGTTTTAGTTCGTTTTTTTGACATAGTGAAATCGACTGCTTCTGAATGCTTGTTGTATACAGCCATCAATTGATTTATTGGCCCATTTTTGCATAGTTTGTTCGCTGGTGGTTTGTAATAAAAATATTTCGATTTCTTAAAGGCCGAGATGGTATGTAAAATTTAGTTTGGACAGGAGTTGACTGGAATCTATGCGATTCGAGACAATGTCATTTACAAATGAGACCATTGAAAATTCTCTGCGTTCTTTTAATTTTTGAATACTGATCAGCATACAGCGGGCTTTATAGGACGGAAGAGGAAGTCTTGTCCAACCTAATTTACGAAGTGCAAATAACAAAAATTGTTTTTCAACTGATTCAATTCGACCTTCCCATGTGATTAAGTGAGATGACTAAACTAAGCTACAGTATTCTAGTACTGACCGAACATAGGCAATGTATAATGTTTTAATTGTATACGGATCGTGAAAACAGTAACAAAATCGTTTTATGAATCCTAGCATGTTATTGGCTTTGTTTATGATTGTATTATAATGGTCAACAATTGTCATTTTAGAATCTAGTATTATTCCTAAGTCCCTAATTCTTTCGCATTTTTGAACTGTTTGACTTCCAAGAGTAAGTATCAAGTCAGGTGTATTTCGTTTTTTACTAAATGTTATTCTACTGCATTTTTTCACATTTAGTTGGCAAGTATGATCATATCCAGAGCATTTCAAGCATTGACTGGATCTCCGCTTCCAGTACATCATCGCAACCTTCAAAGTGTCGTCGTTCATCCATTCAGATTTATTATCAGAATGTCAGCGGTATGAACTCACTCATTGATAGCTACTTGTTAGCTACTTGTTAGCTTGTACGGACGAGTGTTACGATATTATCGCTATCACGGAAACATGGCTCAATGACAATACATTCTCGGCGCAAGTATTTGGATCGAGTTATAATGTTTTTCGTACGGATCGTAACTCTAGCAATAGTGCTAAAGCTACAGGTGCTTGTTGCAGTTCACCGTCGCTTAGAAGCTGAACGGGTGGAATATTCATCAGACGACTGTGTCGAGCATGTGTGGGTAGTAATTAAATTGACTGGATATAAGCTATTTCTCTGTGTGATCTACCTGTCACCGGATCGGACACGCGACTTGAGTGTAATCAACGCGCACAATGAATCGTTAGAACAAATTTCGACTCTCGCAGAACCCATCGACGAAATTTTGATTGTAAGAGATTTTAACTCAAGCCTGAAATGATGTGCGACTACGGATGGCTTCATGTATGCGGATCCCAAGGAATCCACCTTTCACGCTGGTATCACAAGTTTATTGGATTGTTATAGCGTGAATTTGTTGCGACAATGTAATCACGTCAGGAACGAAAACAATAGATTACTTAATCTTTGTTTTTCAAGTATTTCCGACAAGGCTCTCAAGATTGTACTAGCTCCTTCGCCTCTTGTAAAATCTATTAGGCACCATCCACCGCTGCATATCGTGCTTGATTCAGAAAATACAATGTACTGCGATGTTTCGAACACCGTCAGCTGTAATTTTTATAAAGCTGATTATGATAGCATGAATAGTTTTCTTTTTACAATTAAATGGACTGAAGTTCTTAACAATGACGATGCCAATGCTGCAATACATACTTTTTCTAACATTATGAGCTATGTTATCGACCGCTTTGTGCCTAAGCGATCCAGTCGGAAATCAACCAAACCGAATTGGCAATCCACCGAACTAAGACGTTTAAAAACAGTAAAACGGGCAGCATTGAAGCAATACTCTAAGCATGGAGGATTTATCTTACGGCATAATTATGTGCAGATAAACCAAACGTACAAGAGGGCCGTGAAGCGTTGCCACGATAATTATTTGCGGAACGTACAACGTAAACTAAAGTCGGATCCCAAAAAATTCTGTAGCTATGTCAACGAGCAAAGGAAAGAATCTGAGCTACCTTCGTCAATGCGTTACGGAGAATTCACAGGTTCAAGTCCGCAGGAGATTTCTCAGTTATTTTTCCAGAAGTTTGCTAGTGTTTTTTCTGAAAAAAAAAATGTTACCGCATCAAGTATCCCTTGCGGTGCAAAATGTGCCATTTCTATATCAGTCCTTAAATGCGATCAATTTGGATGAAAACACTGTTCTGTTGGCAATCAGTAAAACAAAGACTAGCACCTGATGGTATACCGGCGATTGTTCTGCGAAAATGCTCTGCTAGTTTAGCACCTCTTAAGTCTTTGTTCCTCAAATCGCTAACTGCCGGAATATTTCCCGATCTGTGGAAGTCCTCCTTTATGTTTCCAGTTCATAAAAAGGGAATACAAAACTTGTTGACAACTACCGTGGGATTGCGTTTCTCAGCGCCATTCCAAAGCTTTTTGAAATTATCGTTCTTGAGTCAATTTTCAATCATTTTAAACAGTATATTGTACAGACTCAATATGGATTTATGCCAAAACGTTCTACTGCTACAAATCTGCTTTCGCTTACGAATTATGTTACAAATTCTATGGCCATTGGTTATCAAACAGACGTCATTTACACGGATCTGTCGGCAGCCTTCGATAAAATAAATCACGCTATCGCCATTGCTAAACTAGACAAACTCGGTTTTGGCTCGAACGTACTTCGCTGGATTGAGTCATACCTAAGCGATCGACGTCTTGCCGTAAGAATCGGTGATTGTGTATCTGATGAGTTTTGCGCTTCTTCCGGAATTCCACAAGGCAGTCATCTAAGACCACTGATATTCTTGCTGTACTTTAACGATGTGAATTTTGTCCTGGAAGGTCCGCGGCTTTCATTTGCTGGTGATCTGAAAATGTATAACATAATCCGGAAAATAGATGATGCTGTATTCCTGCAACGCCAACTGTTAATTTTTGCTGACTGGTGTGAGATCAATCGAATGATTCTAAATCCCCAGAAATGTTCGATCATAACATTCACACGAACGAAAAATCCTGTTCGTTTTGAATACTGCAATGGTGACACTTCAATTGAAAGGACGACATGTGTGAAAGATCTTGGCATTTTCCTCGATGAGCAACTGACGTTTCAGCAACATGTTAGCTACATAGTTTCGAAAGCTTCCCGATGCTTGGGATTTGTAATACGGATAACCAAAAATTTCAATGATATTTACTGCCTGAAAACTGTTTACTGTTCGCAGGTACGCTCTATTCTTGAATATTGCTCAGTGGTATGGAACCCTTACTATCTCAACGGTGTCAATCGGATCGAATCGATACAACGCAGATTTATTCGCTTTGCACTGCGCCGTTTGCCTTGGAATAATCCACAACAGCTCCCGAGTTACGAAAGTCGAACGATGTTAATTGGAATTGACACACTTCATGTTCGACGTGATTTATCAGGAGCACTGACAATATCTGATATTTTAACTGATAAGATCGATTGCCCCGAACTTCTTAGCGAAGTCCACTTAAACGTTCGATCACGTGTTCTTCGTAACAGTTTGTTCCTTCGCTTGCCATTTCGTCGCACTAATTATGGAATTAACGGTGCTATTACAGGAATGCAGCGGTTCTTCAACAGAGTTTCATCGGGATGTGATTTCTATCTGCCACGCCGTGCCATACGATCTATTTTTTTAAATATACTTCTTAATCATTTGGACTAAATTATGTCGGTTGATTCCAATAAATAAATAAATAAATAAGAACTTTGTTACACCATGTATAAAAAGAAAGAATTTCTTCTTGATAAACCTTGGCATCCTCACTTTCCTCTATTTCTAAAAATAGTTTTATATCGTCTGCGTATTTTAGAATTTTTATTTTTTTTTTAAAGAAAGGAAATGTCGTTAACAAACAAGATAAATAAAAGAGGACCTAAATGAGATCCCTGGGGGACCCCGGAGCTGACGTGAATGGGGCTCGGCTTTTTACCCTTAAACTTTACAATTTGTTGACGATTTGTTAGATAAGATTCCAAATATTTAAGAAGACCTGGTAAAATTCCCAATTTCTGTAATTTGATCATAAGCAAAGGTATGTCAACACGATCGAATGCTTTGCTGAAGTCTGTATAAAGAGCTTCAATGTAATTTCCCTTGTCCATAGCGGTCAGGGTATAGTGAACGAATTGAAGTAAATTAGTAGTAGTGGAACGTCCTTTGAAAAATCCATGTTGCATGTGAGTAATTCTATTTTTTATTTGACTAAACAGTTTATCATTAACGATCGCTTCAAAGAGCTTCGGAATGCAAGAAAGAATAGCAATCCCCTGATAGTTGCTTATGTCTGATTTTTTCCCATTTTTGAAAAGAGAAAAAGAGTTTTTCCACGTAACAGGAAAAACTCCAGACTGAAGAAAATTATTAAAAAGCCAACACAAAGGGGTTGCTAATTGTTTCATAAATATGGGTGGAATCCCATCAGGTCCGGCACTTTTAGAGACATCCAATTTGTTTAGGACATCTATTATGTCTAGCACTTCGATTTGATTTACAATAATATCTTCAGTAAACTCTGGAAAGAAATTAAAATATTCACGATCGCGGTCATCTTCATAAAACTTCGTGTAGATTTGTTGAAAAATTTTAGCGAAAAGATTACAAATTTCATGTGAGTTATTACCAATGTTTTCCTGTAGATACAATCTTGATGGAAAGTTTTCTGATTTCAATTTGTTTCTAACATAACTAAAGAACTTTTTTGGGCAAGACTTTATTTCCTGTTCAGTTTTTGAGTTATACTCTTTGAATGCAGTATCAATTCCTTAACTTAGTTGGTCACAGATGTGTATGTAATTCGATAAATTGTCACTATTATTTTCTCTTTTGTACCTTTTATGAGCTTTTTGTTTTCGATTTCTTAGGTTTCTAATATGCTCATTATACCAAACAGGATACTTTGAATTTATTAGTTTTACGTTTCGTCTTTGACTCATCAGTGCAAAGCAGTTCAAATTGAACTGCTTAGTGATGAACTCGGCAGTTCAATTTGAACCGCTAAGCAGACGTAAGTTTCTGCTACTTACTGAACACTTTGTTTTGCAACGGAGTGCAATGTCTTTTCTGACGTGCCGAACGAAAACGTGTTTTCGACTATTTCTGGCCGATGCAGGTTAGGTCATTTAGGGGTTTGCCGAATTTTGTGCTAGGGCACATAACCGTTTTTATTAGTTTTACGTTTCATCTTTGACTCATCAGTGCGGAGCAGTTCAAATTGAACTGCTTAGTGCTAAACTCGGCAGTTTAACTTGAACCGCTAAGCAGATGTAAAGTTTCTGCTACTTACAGAACACTTTGTTTTGCAACGGACTGCAATGTCTTTTCTGACGTGCTGAACGAAAACGTGTTTTCGACTATTTCTGGCCGATGCAGGTTAGGTCATTTAGAGGTTAGCCAAATTTTGTGCTAGGGCACATAACCGTTTTTATTAGTTTTACGTTTCGTCTTTGACTCATCAGTGCAGAGCAGTTCAAATTGAACTGCTTAGTGCTAAACTCGGCAGTTCAACTTGAACCGCTAAGCAGACTTTGAATTATTTTGTCGCCTAATTTTCTTCAATGGGACATCTTCATTTATTACGTTGTAATTTCGACATTTCCTTCGTTTCTAAGGAGTTCTTGCCGATCTATTTCTCGTAGCTTACGACTAATACTATTATAATTTGCTGATGGATAATCGAAAATCTCCTCATACTCGTAGTCGTCGGGTCTATTAATCTGATGTATAAATATTGAGAATTCGATTGCTGTATAGAAAGCTTCATTTTTCCACAATGGAGTTGGTGGTAGTAATTAAAATTCTAAATAACAGTTTTGCTGATTTTTTACATGATTAATTTGATAAAGACCTAAACCGGATATTTTTTCGAATAAGTAATGAAGAGTTTCATTCTCCCCAACGAGAGGAAGTAAAATGCTATCATTTTCAGCGTCTGGAATAAAGTCGATATTGCGCTGATTAGTCGATATTGCGCTGAATAACGTCGATATTGCGCTGAATCCATATATGTGAACTTTAACTTCCGATGGAACTTTAGTCATAATTTCGTCAGCAACATGCAGAAACTTTTCATTTGTGTCTTTTTGGGCATTGTTAGGAGGAAAATATACTAAAACAAAAATATGTGTTTCACCTGCTAAAGGAATTCTTCATCAGGAATCAGAATCAGAACAAATTGGCTCAAATGGCACGTTCCCCTTGATATTTGGAGATTTATGCCTTGCCATAAATTTGTTTTTAGCATCATTTTCCCGATATATAAGAGGGAAGAATTAAAAGGAAATGGTAAGGGTTGGACTAGGAGGATGAGAAAAATTGACGACACAAAAACACATAAAAGCAGGAGTAAATTCTGCACCCCTAATGGATGCCGAACAATCTGCTGAGGATCACATTTAGTGGAAGCAGAAGTAAATTCTGAACCTCTACGAGGTCCCGAACAGTCTGCTGTTAATAAAACCTCCAACCCCAGAGAGGATTTAGAGATCTTACAAAAGCGACACCATTCGGCACTCCCGGAAGAATGCAGAACGGCTCGCAGTATGTACGAGCAGAAGTAAATTCGGTACCCCCCAAAGGATGCCAAACAATCTGCTAAACCCTATTTAAGGTGAATACAGAAGGGATTCATTCACTCCAGGAAGAACGATGAACCCTTCTGACTATAGCTCCTTACCACATTGGGTGAGAAACGAGAGAATATCCTTCAATTTTAGCTCCGCATACACAGACTCAACCATGTATGGAGAACCAAAAATCCGGATACGTAGCTGCGTTAATGCGGGACAGTTACATATCAGATGATATGAAGTACCATAATCGCATTCACACAAATCACACGAATAATACTCAGCACGTTGAATAGTAGCCATGTGATAATTGAGTTTGCAATGTGCAGTCAGAGCTCTGACCAGAATACTGCAATGATGCTTGGAGAAATGCAGTAGACACTTTGACATTTCCAGATTTAAATCTGGTAGAAATGCTTTTGTCTGAGCGCAAGTTTGCAAGCTGCGCCAGTAGCTGGCATGTTTGGATGCAGCCCAAGAACGAATCTTGTGCTTTATCCAACTAGTTGAAAGTGGTAAAGCTGGTTCAGGACCAACGAAATCATTCGTTGCACCAGCTCTAGCCAACTCATCAGCCCATTCATTTCCAGTAATACCAGAATTGCCTGGTACCCATAAGAAGTAAACAGCATTTGAAATGCTGAGGTCTTCAATTTGAGTTCGACATGCGATCACTAGATTCGACCGTGAGTCATTCGAACTGAGTGCTTTCAAGGCTGCCTGACTGTCGGCACAAAAATAAATACGATTACCACAGTTCCTCTGTTGAAGTGCCGATTGTACTCCACACAGAATTGCGTAGATTTCTGCTTGGAACACAGTACAGTATCTACCAAGTGAATGAGACTGCTCTAGCCTCATTTCACGACAGTAGACACCAGCACCAGCACGACCATTCAACAGAGAACCGTCCGTATAACAAACTATGTGTTCATCAAGTTGTCGTTCCAGACAACCAGACAACCTCACGTAGAGGATAGCTCACATTGAATGTTTTGAAAGGAAAACTGCATGTGAGAGTTAGGTCACTAGGAGCAAGTAAATACTCATCCCACGTAACCATTTGAGACCACAAGCGAGTGTGGCTGGTAGCATAATCTAATGGGTTACTGTTCCAAAGCCCTGTAACCTTAAGACGGTATGCACAAGATAATGCTTCTTGTTTTAGGAACACATGTAGTGGTTTAATGCACAGTAGCGCCTCTAGAGCAGCAGTAGGAGTTGTCGTGAATGCTCCTGTCATCGCCATTAGGACCATCCTTTGGAGATGATTTAGCTTTGACTGAACTGTCACGACTTCTCCTTTCTGCCACCATACAAGACATCCATTGCTAAAATTGGTCTAACAATAGTTATGTAGATCCAATGAATATATCTAGGTTTGAGTCCCCATGATTTTCCAAAAGCTCGTCTGCGTTGGCCGAAAGCCATGCAAGCTCTTTTAATCCCGAAGTCAATGTGAGCAGACCAATTCAGTTTTGAGTCAAGAATAATCCCGACGTATTTAACTTGATCGACCACAGTGACCTCTGAACCAAAGAACTGCAACGGACGAGCTCCTGTGATTATCCTACTATGAGTGAAAAGCATCATTGATGTTTTGCCCGGATTTACAGATAATCCAACCTGACAACACCATTGTTCAACAGATCGCAGGGCTTGTTGCATTAAATCAAAGAGAGTGTTAATGCTTATACCGGTCATCAATTTATGATAATCGTCGGCAAAACCATAAGTCGGAAATCCAAGGTTATTAAGTTTCCTAAACAAACCAGCAGCGACTCTTCGCCTCCTGATAAGTGTCGCGACCGCCTTTGGGAATAAATTTGACAATTATTTCCTGCCAGGCTCTTGGAATATATCCAGTCGCAAGACTAAAAGTAAGTATTTTCTTCAAAACATGTTTGAAATGTTCATACCCTTTCTGCAGTAACACTGGGAAAACTCCATCCTTTTCAGGAGATTTGTACGGAGCAAAACTATCAACTGCCCATTTGACCGATTCAATCGTCACAACGCTTCGAGCAAGGGCCCAAGAATCGTAACTACCTGAAAAAGTCTCGGGAAGAGCTGTCGGTGATGGATCCATACATCCATGAAAGTGAGTGTTAAAAAGATAGTGAAGTACATCACCTTCTTCAGACAAGTGTTCACCATCTGAAGATCTTAAGAAACTGACATTAAAGTCCTTAGACTTCGAAAGTAACTTATTTAATCTGCTAGCCTCGTTGAGACTAGAGACATTTGTGCAGAGGCTTTTCCAACCACGAATAAATAAAAAAACGATTCGATAACTCAATAGATATTAATGCTTTTGCACCCTTCGTGGTTACTTAAATCAGTCATTATCAAAATTTCCAAAAACAAATTTTCTCGATTCCTGAGAAGTTGAAGTTTTATGAGCTGGTTAGGCACTGACTAACTGTGACTAACCGCAACTACAGCACTGATAGATAATCTATCTATCTATATATATATATATATATATATATATATATATATATATATATATATATATATATATATATATATATATATATATATATATATATATATATATATATATATATATATATATATATATATATATATATATATATATATATATATATATATATATGTTATATATTATTATTATATTAACATAAAATATACTAGCATTTATAACTGTCTGTAATCTTCATCAACAGCTTTTTATAGTTTCAAATTGACTCTATTGAAAAATTGGACAATAATGAAGTTTTGAGCAAGAAATGATGAAGTTCAATAACTTTGAACAAGGTGAATTTTTTTGAATACTGGCATCTTTTCTTCAAACTCGGCCTTGTTTAGTGAAGATCGGTATAGCAGAATTAATTACCACATGAATTCAACTGTTGGCGATTCCATTAGTATTTTCCTATTTATTATATGCATCTGAGATAAGACTTTGTGAGATTTTTATTTTAATTGAATACCGACTCAATACATAGTGATGTAGTTCACCTTTCGATAACACTCACAAAAGCATTAAATTCACTTGTGAAGAAGCAAATAACAGCAGACTTCTTAGACATTCTCATCACAAGGAATACGGGAAACGTATCCTTTTTAATATATAGAAAGCCAACCAATACAGAAAATATTATACGTTATACTTCTAATCATTCTCATCAGCTTAAAATGTCAGTTTTTCACCATATGATTCATTGAATGCTTAAACTTGCCCATGGAGAAAATGCGGTAAGAAAAGAGAAATAATTAATTCTCGATATTGGGAAGCGCAGTGGATATTCGGAGCAATCAACTCAAACAGTTTTTGATAAAAAGAAAAATTGTTGAAAAAACAATCACTTACTACTTTAACCCAACCATCAGAATTCAAAAAGAGTTTCAGTAGGTAAAATTAGATAAGGTTTTCATTCCAAGTCAAAAAGAGTGAAATATGTAGCTGAAAGTGTAAGAATATATGTAAATATATAAATATTCCAAGTTATTATTTATTTATATGTAACTTAGAAATCTTGTAAGATGTAAAACGATTCACTTGTATTAGTACAACAGATATAGCCCCGCACTCTCCTCCCACTACTAGCATCTATGTCTGTTACTATTTCATGACATTAGTGGCAAATGTTAGGAAATTTTTAATATTGTGGAAATAAATGGAATTTATTTTCTTCAAAAGCTATCCACTAAGCGCTAAAATAAGCATTTTCTTCTGAATATGTGATATTCGTGTTTATCGATTACCCAATTTTCTCGATTCCTGAGAAGTTGAAGTTTTATAAGCTGGTTAGGCACTGACTAACTGTGACTAACCGCAACTACAGCACTGAGATAATCTATCTATATATATATATATATATATATATATATATACATATATATATATATATATATATATATATATATATATATATATATATATATATATATATATATATATATATATATATATATATATATATATATATATATATATATATATATATATATATATATATAACATATATATATATATATATATATATATATATATATATATATATATATATATATATATATATATATAAAATGCAGAGATCATTCTTTGTAATCGCATCACGTAAGAACGGATGGACGGATGGAGATGATTTTTTTTTTGTTTGATCAGTTTTTACCCCCACCGGGTTCGTGCATCAAAAAAATTTGGAAAACTTACCGGAAAAGTGGGAAAAACCAATAAAGTTGTTTTGTATGGACAATGGAATTTTCCACTGAAAAAGTCGCCAATGATTGCTAGATCTACGATTGATGTTTGGCGCGCAACGAGTTGCATAAGTGTTTGGTCGTCGAAGAAAAGAATACTAGATCGTAGAAAAAATCGTTTGGCGCGCAACGAATAGTTTTGTGTGAAGATTGTACATGCATACTTGATTCATGTTATTTGTCATTTCGAGTCACGTGCTTAATTGGATATCACAATTATTGCTTGCCAAATGACTCGAAAACGGAATGCATATGACTGTTCTAGAAAACCGCTGTAGGCAGGAGAATAAATTCTGATATCGTTGACCAGTTGATGGATTGTGTGTAATGGAGTTAGATAAATAATATTGGTCATCGTGAGCGCGAGTTTAACAAAACAGAAAAAATTTGATTGAATCAATGAAGAGATTGTTCTGTAGAAGCGCTAATGTCAAACTAATATATTTTCCCTGCTTTCTAATGATTTAGCGCACATAATAAGTGGCCATTAAATAGCAATGTTCAATACGATTATCATAATGGATTTATTTATGCCTGGCACCTGAACAATATCCACTTCATTATAGTTCTAAAGTACGCGTGGCACTTTTTGGCAACCTGAATATACAGAACAAGTTTTGAGAAAACTGTATCGCTGCTTAAAAACTGTACTAGGAACTGATTCAAAGTTTATTCTGTTGCATCGGGTGAACATTCAAGTATGAGTAATTCCAAAAAACGGACTGTTCAGAATGGTTTGTATACTTTGTATGTATGTGTTAAGTTTATCAATACAACATTCTGGTTAGTGACATTTTTTATCCATTACCGAAAGCAAGAATCACATCTGGAAGAGAAAGTGTGGTAACTTATATCCATTCTGTCGAAGCCGTTAGTAATAGATTCTTTATTGACTCAAAGGATGGGATGACAATCTGTGCATTTGCTCATTTTTTTCTTAAAAGAAGTGTTTCACATTTTCACATTAATTTCTGGTGATATTTCTATTTTGAGATAAAGCGAATGTGTGTCGAATTCCGTTGATTGTAGGATAAGTAATCAGAAAAATAATGGAGATATACGTTAACTACTTAGTCGTTTGACAATTCTGCTGTCCGAAAACATAAATTCGAACAAATAATTTTTGGGAGAGACGAAGCTCGACGGGTCAGCTAGTTAACATATAAGCTCTTGAAATTCTTGAAAAAGTCTCCAAAAAGTCGATCCGGATCCAACTTCCGGTTCCGGTATTAGTTTTCAATTTCATGATAAGTGAAAAATATTTATATGTCGAAACGAGGTGCAAGTTTGCACAAAACTGACTAGTAAATCTTGATTCGAATTAAATCTTGATCCCTGAGGCTTACAGCTCTAGAGCATTTCTATAACTACAAACTAGAAAATGTGGCAACTCTACCAGAGCGACATCTCACCCAACTTTACACTACATCCTGAAGGTACAAATCTCCAAGTAGCATCCTACCAAGTCATGTACCTACCGGTGTATTGCATTCACGAAAGATATGAAATGGATAATTTCCAGCGATTTGTGCACCCAAGCTCATATAAGCTGACCAACATTATCAATGCATAACTTTAGTTCATATTAGGCGCAATTTATTAATATCACTTATTTACTCGCCCTTCTGAGCATTTTGCCTGATCACCATCCGAAACGATTTTCAACATAAATCACTTTCGATCAAATCGATTATTCGGAATTTGAATCTTGACTGCTCTTGTCTTGGCACGATCATGATGTTGTATGAGAAAGGCATCATAATACCACAAGATAGATTAAAATAGGGTTTTGTTAACAGGTTCTTTTTGACATTAAATTACCCTCCCCTCCCCACAAGTTGAAAGTTGTCGCCATTGACCCTAATTCCACTTCTGTATCGACATTGTTTAACATACTCGCTTATTAGGTGCTCGAATAAGCTTATAATAAATACTTATCTGAATAATTTCGTATTATTAAGTAAAACATGTATTTTTCTTCTAGCCCACCATATGCAGTGTCCGTACGGGGTGTATTACCTTATGCCCGTACAAACCAATACGATTCAACGATATTAAAGCCTTCGCTGTCAACACCCGAACGGCTAATTCGATTTGGAGGAAGCCATCGAAAAGGAAAACCTTGTCAATTGAAGTCAAATGATGAGCCACACTCAGCAAGCATTGATTCCACTCTTAATAACCGAATTAATTCAGCCGTATTCAACACGAAAGACACTGCTTTCAGAAATATGCATAATGTGCAAAATAAGAATTCAAACAAATGTCCATCATTCACGCAGCCTAACGTTTACTCACAATGGAGTTTGATTCCAAGTGTTAAACCATTTATTTCAAATGTCAAGTATTCGAACCTCATGAAATCGGTAGGAAACATCAATCCGATGATTGCTGAGCAATTCGCAAAACCAACTGTTCGTAGTAAATATGACACATTAATGTTCGATTTAGGTATATTAGGATACAATCATTTTAAAAACTCTGTAATACGTGATTTAGAGAAACGTGAAGAGCAAAAGGTCGAGGCAACTATTCATACATTGTTTGAAAATACAAATAGAAACGCCTCAAAAGATTCAAAACTCAAGCTTTCTACAGATGTTGCATCCACAAATTTACAACAAGATAGGTATTCGATACAAAACGATACGAAAAATACAGGTTTTGGAATGGAATCTGAAAAACAGATGCGAAATATACGACATAGAGAGATGTATAGCAGCAGGCTTAAAAACCAGTTGCTAACGAAATCGGCTTATTTTCCAAATTTCATTGTCCATAACGTTGCAGTTGCCCCGAAAAACAAAGTTATGAAAGAATACAATACGAACAAGACTTCGTTCAAAGATAACTCAGAAAACATTACTCCAGGAGATATTTTCAAAACAGAGTCTTCTACTTACAGAATAAACGAAGCAAAGCAATTCAATGTATCCAAACATGCCGTAACTACTTTTTCTTTAAATTCTGAACTTTTTAATCAAACATCTTCCAATTCTATTAATAGTGCAAATGCATACGATAAATATTGTAGGGAAAATCATGAATTAATGCAACGTAACTATGGTGATTTTTTTAGTAGTAGATCATCAAGCTCTTTAATTAAAACGGCGAGGAATATTGGCAAAAACATTCTGAAAAAACATCGATGTATTGAATCGGTTTTACCTTTCTATGAAAAGATTGAAAGTTCAACTATGAACTCCTTATCTGCCACAAATACTTCCAAATGGATAATTGACGAGCGCGGAACACATTCATCTCACAAAACAATATCCAATCGCAAATCACCAGTACTTGACTCACAATTACGAATGAATCCACAAATAATAAAATCTGTAGAAAAGGCAAAAATGGCTATATATAGAGGCTCAATCAAATTCGGCGATAGTTGAAAATTTCAAAATTATTTCTTATAATAACTATTTCTATTATTACTACTGCTAATTATTAATCAAAATATATTAATAATAACAATAATACTAATAATATTAATAATAATAATAGAACTTTTTCTTGTTGTTGTTGTTATTATTATTATTATTATTATTAATATTATTATTATTATTATTATTATTATTATTATTATTATTATTATTATTATTATTATTATTATTATTATTATTATTATTATTATTATTATTATTATTATTATTATTATTATTATTATTATTATTATTATTATTATTATTATTATTGTTATTATTATTATTATTATTATTATTATTATTATTATTATTATTATTATTATTATTATTATTATTATTATTGTTGTTATTATTCTTATTACAAAAAACCATACTCATAATTAAAATTTGTTATTGGAAGCATACTTGAAATAGTGGTATCATAGAAAAACTTAAAAAAAACTGAGCTGTGAGATGCAGCTCAAAATATAACTTTTTGCAATCACACCCGAAGAAAGAAAATGATTTAAATAATTACATATCCGAAATGCTTTTAAAAAATTTATATATCCACAAGTACTTTATATAAATTGTCGTGTTGAAATATTAGACACAATACATATATCACACATCACATATACATGTGCCCCAACGCAGATCGAATCCATCGCTACCCTTGTCTCAACGAATGCAAATTATACGCAACAGCAACACTCAAGCTCTATCTCCTCGTTCGTTCATGACCACCCCTCAACCCAACCGTTTACAAATTGCCCCTCCCGTTCCAACAGATACCCATCTCTGCCAATATCACACCAAACAAGCGGAGAGATCATATTCGTTCAGTAATAGCCGTTCAACCGAGAAGGTTGTGTATAGAAGCGTACAGTTTAACAACGCTGGTTAGTTTACACGCGTTAAATACGACCCTGGTTGAACTACAGGTAGAGACCTGTTTGCAGCAGCCGTTAAAACGTATAGTCGTGCTGCATAAGAGAGCCCTAGTGCTGGGCCAAGCTGGTGAAGGAAACAACAAAGGGCGTTTCCCAAGCTCTACCCAGGCCACAATACACAGCCACAAGTGCTGAGCAAGAGAGTGCAAAGGCACATCGAAGAAGGAGAGTACAAAGGCACATAGAAGCAGGAGAGTGCAAAGGCACACCGGTGCGAAGGCACTTCGGTGCAGAAGCATATCGGTGCGGAGCACAAGGAAGAAGGAGACAAGACAACTCGGTCTTTCCACTGCCATACAACACGCAGGTATACACCGGTGACCTGCGCTGGTTACAGCTGGCGAAGACAAAAGTAAATCGGAAATCGAGTGGTGCTTGATGTCAGATAGCAGTAGCATCACATCCAACAAGAACATCTAGAGCAACGAGAATCTACACGGCAGTGCAACGGAGATAGACAACAATTTCAAGGTAGAAGTTTTTTCTTTTCCTTTTGATTGAGTACTGTGTAGTGTTGGTTTCATTTTTTATTTAAAGTTTGATTAAAAATTTTAATGTGATAGATGAATCCATGGACGTAAATCCTAGCATGAATCCGATACCCCCACGAACAAAAAAATATCAGGAGAGCTCTTCTGGGCCTTGGATAGTCTTTTTTAGACGTATATCAAAGCCATTAAACATTTTACAAATTAATAAAGGTTTGACATCACGATACTCTTCAATCAAAGAGATCATAAAAGTAAATAACGATAAAATTCGTGTTGTGGTAAATAATTTGAAACACGCGAATGATAGTGTCTCTTCGGAACATTTCATTAAAGAGTATAAAGTTTACATACCCTCCAAAGATGTCGAAATTGACGGTGTTGTTACCGAAGCGAGTCTTTCGGTAGATGATTTACTCAAGCATGGTGTTGGTCGTTTCAAGAACTCTATGCTTGAGGGTGTGAAAATACTGGAGTGCAAACAACTGTACTCAGTAGTTCATGAAGAGGGAAAGAAAGTTTATCGCCCATCAGACTCGTTTCGAGTGACATTTGCCGAGTCTGCGTTGCCGTCCCATGTCTATGTCGATAAAATTCGCCTCCCTGTTCGGCTTTTTGTTCCAAATGTAATGAAATGTACGAACTGCAAAAAATTCGGCCACACAGCTACTTACTGTAGTAATAAACCAAAATGTTTTAAGTGTGAAGGGCCTCATAAAGATAATGATTGCAACAAGGAAATTGAAAAATGTATTTATTGTGGAGAAAGTCCTCATGAGGATATTTCAGTATGCACTGCATTTAAAGTACACAAAGACAAAATTAAGCTTTCTTTAAAAGCACGGTCTAAGCGCACATATGCAGAAATGCTTAAAACGGTCATTGATGTCCCCCCTTTGGAAACCGAAAACGGGTTTTCAAATCTAGAGGAACCAGAGGACTTTGACTCTGACGAAAATAGTGAAGGTAATTCGATTATCACTACCCAAGGGTCAGTTAAGAGAAAGAAGTCTTCTTCCAAATTACCAAAAAAGACACCTAAAATTTCATCTTCAAAAAAAGATCCCCGTGTTAAACAAAAAAAGTCAAAACCAAAGACTGTGCCTCCTGGTTTGTCAAATTCACAAACCAATCCAGGATCTAGCACAGAAAAAGGTAATAATCCTGCGGGCTCTATTTCACAGCCACCAACAGGATTACTGAAGTTTTCGGAAATTGTTGAATGGATTTTCTCAGCATTCAATATATCTGAACCCTTAAAGACCCTCATAATGGCATTCCTTCCAATAGCTAAAAATTTTTTGAAGCAGTTATCAGCTCAATGGCCAATTGTCTCAGGTTTTGTATCTTTTGATGGATAATTTATCACCCTCCGCAAATGATACAATCACTGTCCTGCAGTGGAATTGTCGAAGTATAATGCCAAAACTTGATTCATTTAAAATTTTATTGCATAGCCAAAAATGTGATGTATTTGCTTTATGCGAAACATGGCTTACTTCAAACATAGCTTTAAATTTTAATGATTTTAACATTATACGTCTCGATAGAGACTCTCCGTATGGTGGAGTGCTTTTGGGAATTAAGAAATGCTATTCCTTTTATAGATTAAACATCCCTTCAACTTCTAGTATAGAAGTTATTGCTTGCCAAATAAACATTAAAGGCAAAGATATTTGCATAGCTTCGGTTTATATTCCTCCAAAAGCACAAGTTGGACAGCGACAGCTTAATGAAATGGTTGAAGCCCTTCCTGCTCCACGATTGATTCTGGGGGATTTAAATTCGCACGGAATGATGTGGGGTTCCGTTTACAATGATAGCAGATCATCTTTAATACAAAACATTTGTGACAATTTTAGCATGACGGTATTAAATATGGGTAGCATGACACGGATCCCAAGACCTCCTGCACGCCCAAGTGCATTAGATCTATCTCTTTGCTCAACATCAATTCGAATAGATTGCACCTGGAAAATATTGCCTGATTTACACGGTAGCGATCATTTACCAATCATCATCTCAATTAGCAATAGCAATTGCATTGCTACTTCAGCTAGTATTGCATATGATTTGACAAAAAATATCGACTGGATTAAATACCAAAGTAGTATCTCTAGTATTTTGAATTCAATGGAAGAGCTCCCTCCACTTGAAGAATAGACTTCCTCATTTGTTCGATTCTGGAGGCAGCAGAACAATCCCAAACTAAACGCTTTCCTGGGCCAACGACTAACAGAAGGCCTCCCAACCCCTGGTGGGACAAAGAGTGCTCAGAGACTAAACTCGCAAAACAAAATGCTTGCAAGACGTTTCTAAAACGGGGAGGAGGAACTCCTCAGAATTTTGAAAAACTTATGGCTTTAGAAACCAAGTACAACAGCATACTTCGAGCCAAAAAATGTAGCTATTGGAGACATTTTGTCGAAGGTTTGTCAAGAGAAACCTCAATGAGCACTCTTTGGAACACGGCCAGACGAATGAGGAATCGTAACGTGGGCAATGAGAGTGATGAATACTCGAACCGATGGATATTTGACTTTGCTAGGAAAGTTTGCCCAGATTCTATTCCTACGCAGAGCATTATAAGGGAATCTCCTCCAAATAATGGTTTTATTAATAACCCATTTTCAATGATGGAATTTTCTATAGCACTCTTGTCTTGTAACAATAACGCTCCTGGGTTGGACAGAATTAAATTCAACTTGGTGAAGAATCTGCCCGACCTCGCAAAAAGACGTTTGTTGGAATTGTTCAACAAGTTTCTTGAGCAAAATATTGTTCCACCTGACTGGAGACAAGTGAAAGTTATCGCCATTCAAAAGCCGGGGAAACCAGCTTCCAATCACAACTCATATAGACCCATTGCGATGTTGTCCTGCATCAGAAAATTGTTCGAAAAAATTATTCTACGACGTCTCGACACTTGGGTCGAGACGAACAGTTTGTTGTCAGATACTCAGTTTGGCATCCGTAGAAATAAAGGGACGAATGATTGCCTTGCATTACTTTCGTCTGACATCCAAATTGCCTTCGCTCAAAAGCAACAAATGGCATCTGTATTTTTAGACATTAAAGGAGCATTTGATTCAGTTTCCATTGATGTTCTTTCAGACAAGCTCCACCAACATGGACTCCCAGCGGTTATAAATAATTATTTGCACAACCTTTTGTCAGAGAAACGCATGCATTTTTCATATGGCGATTTGACAACATTCAGAATTAGCTACATGGGTCTACCGCAAGGCTCATGCCTCAGTCCGCTCCTTTATAATTTTTACGTGAATGACATTGACAGCTGTCTTGTAACCCCATGTACACTAAGACAATTGGCAGATGATGGCGTGGTTTCAGTTACAGGACCCAAAGCTATTGATCTGCATAAACCATTGCAAGATACCTTAGATAACTTGTCCGTTTGGGCTGTTCATCTTGGTATCGAATTCTCTGCGGAGAAAACAGAGTTAGAAGTCTTTTCAAGAAAGCATGATCCCGCGCAGCTTCAGCTCCATATGATGGGAAGAATGATCCAACAGGTTTAAACTTTTAAATACCTCGGGGTGTGGTTCGATTCCAAATGCAAGTGGGGAGGACACATTAGGTATCTGATATCGAAATGCCAACAAAGAGTAAATTTTCTTCGAACAATAACAGGATCTTGGTGGGGTGCTCATCCGCAAGATCTAATAAAATTGTATCAAACAACGATACTTTCAGTGATGGAATATGGATGCGTTTGTTTTCGTTCCGCTGCAAACTCTCATATTATCAAACTTGAGCGAATTCAGTACCGTTGTTTGCGAATTGCCTTAGGCTGCATGCATTCAACACATACAATGAGTCTTGAAGTTCTGGCGGGAGTTCTTCCATTAAAAGATCGATTTTGGGAGCTTTCATCACGCCTGCTAATAAGATGTGAGGTGCTGAATCCCATGGTAATTAATAATTTCGAACGACTAGTCGAGCTTCGATCTCAAACAAAATTCATGACAGTATATTTTAACCATATGTCACAGGAAATCAACCCTTCAAGATATATTCCTATCCATGTCAGCCTCCTAAATGTCACTGACTCAACTTTATTTTTCGACACATCCATGCAGCGCGAAGTGCGTGGAATCCCGGATCACCTACGCTCGACGGAAATCTCAAAAATATTTTCAAGTAAGTTCAGGAATATTGACTCTGAGAAAATGTTTTACACGGACGGATCGCGAATTGAAGAAGCGACAGGGTTTAGTATGTTCAACAATAATGTTTCGGCCTCATTTAGGCTTCAAGAACCTGCATCTGTTTATATAGCAGAGCTAGCAGCAGTTCATTATAGTTTGAGTGTAATCGTCACATTATCTCCAAACCATTATTTCCTCTTCACAGATAGTCTGAGTGCAATTGAAGCCATTCGTTCAAACATGACTGGCAAGACTGAACCGTTTTTCCTGGGCAAAATAAAACAGTGCCTGAACGACATATTGAACAATAATTATCTAATCACTATAGTCTGGGTCCCGGCTCATTGCTCCATTCCTGGCAATGAAAGAGCCGATATTTTAGCCAAACGTGGTGCTATTGAGGGTGAAATTTATGAGCGACCGATTGCTTTCAACGAATTCTATAGCTCGTCTCGCCAAAGAACACTTGCCAGCTGGCAAGCTTCTTGGGATAGAGATGATCTGGGTCGGTGGATGCACTCAATTATTCCGAATATATCGACAAAGGCATGGTTCAGGGGACTGGATGTGAGTAGGGATTTCATTCGTGTGATGTCCAGACTCATGTCCAATCACTACACGTTAGATGCACATCTCCTTCGAATTGGGCTCTCCGAGACTAATCATTGTGCTTGCGGAGAAGGTTATCGGGATATTGATCATGTCGTTTGGACATGCGTGGAGTATCGTGATGTCAGATCTCAACTAATAAATTCTTTGCGTACCCAAGGTAGACTATCCAATATCCCAGTTCGAGACATTCTTGCTTGTCGTGACCTTTCATACATGAAGCTTATTTATCATTTCATAAAGAAAATTGGAGTTTCAATTTAATAAAGGCCCCTTTTAAGACTTAGCTCTGATCCCAGCTGCGTCCATGAGTTCAACCAATAGCTAAATTAGAATAAAAATAATGTAATGATACAAACAAACTCGAAACAGTGTATGAAATTATCAACAAAAGCTCTGAAAATAACAGCTTATTTTATAATTTATAGAAGTTAATCATTTGGTTCAAATAATATTTCCGAGTAGATTTCATAATTAATGACGAGTTACCTAAGATGATATTTAAGCTATAAGAGAATATGTTTTAATAAATTCAAAACGTTGTGACTATGTTAGAATTAAATTAGGATTAGAATATTATGTAAAAGTGATGCTACGGCGAAGAAAAACTTATGTAAACTGCCTTAAGAAATAAACGTATTTATGAAAAAAAAAGCGGAGAGATAGTAACTACTCTGGTATAGAAATTTATTATCAAAATACTGGAGGAATGAATAGCTCTCTCGTTGATTATCATTTTGCTTGCTCTGATGCTGCCTATGATATTTATATACTTACTGAAACCTGGTTGAACGAGAACACTCTGTCTCATCAAATATTTGATAGCAGTTATACTGCCTTTAGACAGGATCTAAATGATCAAAACAGTAACAAAAAAACTGGCGGTGGTGTTCTTATAGCTTGTAGATCGACATTTAAATCTCGCTTGGTATCTCTCCCACATGCTGTTAGTGTAGAACAAATTTGGATAGCTCTCTCTTTCACGCATTATACTCTTTATTTGTGCGTTCTTTACTTCCCACCAGATCGCGTAAATGATATTGATGTGATAGAACGACATTTGTCTTCTCTTTCAATAATTATGGATCAAATGGGCTTGAATGACAAAATTGTTCTTCTTGGTGATTAAAACTTTCCTGACATTAAATGGATTTATTGCTCATCCAGATATTTGTATCCGGATGCTACATGCTCATCGAAAACGATCACAACATCACGACTCTTGGACGATTACAGTACCGCAGGTTTAGTGCAACTAAATGGAATTCACAATAGCAACAATCGTCTTCTCGACTTGTGTTTTGTCAGTCAGGACTTAGTCAGTACCTGTACCGTATTTACTGCTCCTTCTGCTCTCGTTAAATCATGCCACCATCATCCGCCGCTTCACGTTAGTCTGGTGGACTGTAAGCCAGTCTTTCATGAAAACATTGCTGAGACTAACTATTACGATTTCTAGAATGGTAACTTCAATGCTATGAATCAGTTCCTGCTTTCGTTTAACTGGAGGTCGTTATTGTCAACTTGCGATAGTAACTTAGCGGCCATATTATGGACGAATGTAGTTTTATATTCCATTGATCAGTTCGTACCAAAAAGACAACACCGCAAACCAGCTTATCCCCCTTGGTCCAATCGTACTTTGAAGCAATATAAGTGCGTCAATAGATCTGCTTTGAAAAAACTCTCTAAACGGCCATCGCTCCAGCTGAGATCTCATTATATGTATCTTAATAGTCGCTATAAACGACTAAACAAAATTTTGCATCACGCTTATTTACTTCGTGTGCAACGAAATTTAAAAAATAACCCTAAAAGCTTTTGGAATCACGTTAACGAACAGCGTAAGGAAATTGGATTACCAACTCACATGGCATTCGGTGATCTTTAGTCATAAATCCTAGTCGATACCTGTTATCTATTTCGAAGGCACTTTAGTAGCGTTTTCTCTAAAGAAGTGCTCAACAGCGATCAGGTATCCGAAGCAGTTATTAACGTTCCTCGTCATTCCCCTATTGGACCTCACCCTCGTATCACAACGACCATGATTAATACGGCTTGTTCCAGGATGAAAAGTTCTACTATCACTGGACCAGAAGGAATTCCTTCAATAGTATTGAAAAGATGCCTGAACAGTCTCCTAACGCTACTGATAATACTTTTCAGCGCATCTCTCGAGTCGGGAGTATTCCCCGATTCCTGGAAGAAGTCATATATCTTCCCAGTGTTTAAAAAAGGAACAAATCCGACATAACTAACTATCGCGGAATTGCTTCACATTGCGCTATCTCAAAGTTATTTGAAAAAAATATTCTTGACTTTTTAACCCACAATTGCAACGACTACATATCTGAAACGCAACACGGATTTATGCCTAAACGATCAACATCTACAAATTTAGTATCCTTCACTTAATTTATCATCCGATCCCTACAATCACGCAAGCAGGTCGACACAATTTACACTGATTTCACGTCAGCGTTTGATAAAATACATAATCAAATAGCAATAGCCAAACTTGACAGGCTTGGCTTTAATGGTGCTCTACTGAAATGGATGCAGTCATATCTAACTGATCAATGTTTATGTATTGGAATTAAAGATCGTAGTACTAGCCATGCAATGATTCTATACGATATGATACGGCTGCGTAATCTGTTGAATCGGAAAAGCCAAATACCACTAAAGTAATGTAATGTATGTAAATTTCGAGTTGTGTGAAATTCAGTATTCAATATAAGATGAATCCATCATATGAATTTGTTTGATGTATTATTATCATTATTCCCATTACTCTTATAAAATTATTATTACTATAATTACCATTGTAATTATTACTATTATAATTAGGGGAAAATATTCGGTTGCCGGCACCCCACTGTAACTTTTGTGAGAAAGCAGGTAGCGTCAGTTCGACAAATGTCATGTGTGTGTAATAGCAGCACGTTCTTTTTGTGCCAAGGACCAAAGCAAACAGACTCTTGTACTTCTTGCTGCACTCAAAACAAATTTTAATTGCGTGAAAATCAACACAAAAGTTTTTTATGACTTTTTTTATAGTATCATAAATTGAAAAGCATCAATCGAAAAGGTGAGTTTTTTTTTATTATTATTAATGACACTTTACCATCTTTGTGGTGAGTGGATTGAGTATTTATGAGGTGAAATCAATCTATTTCGTGATTTAATACCGGATGCTATCAAAGTTACCGGCACCCCAAGGTGTTCGGTTACCGGCACCCCATTTTTTTACAAATCGCGAAAAATTGTCAATGACATGCAGAGATGTCTAATCTGCAAATTTGTCTATAAATTATCAAATTTCTTAGTTAACATGTACACCTTTTTTCGTCTGAAGACTTTTTATAGACTTCTGAAACTTCGATTGTTTGCAGATATTCGTCAGAAATTATAGAAATTTGAAGATTGGCGCGATCTTTTCGTATTCGCTAGCTAAACTTATTGTTTTACCTGGCATCTCTGGTGATATGCAACACGTGGACAACTTAACAGCTTCAATACATTCGTCATATAAGTAAAAACTTTGGTTATCTGGTTCTGTTAACCATGGCGACTTCTAACAACTTGTCCAAGTTAAGGAAAATGAACGTTATTGCAATAATTAATGCCAAAATTAGTAGAAGAATAAGCAAATAAATTCGACAGCAGCACCGTATAAAATCCCGCGAATAAATTACGTTTTATCTTTTTTATTAATATAATAATAGGTATAGAATTCGCTTAAACTTTAGAAAAAAATATGTGTGTGTGTATGTCTATATATGTGTTGTCAACAAAGAGATCGAGATCTCAGAGATGGCTGGACCGATTTTTATAAAACTAGTCGCAAATGAAAGGTCTCCATGTCACCCTGAACGCTGTTGAATGTTTTTTTTTTTCAAAAAGGCCAAATCAACTTCAAAAACGAAAATTCAATTTAAATGACTTATGGTCGTATACAAAATTGCTGAATTTTATCCGATTCTGTAATCAAAGGATGATGAGTTTTTAAAATTCATATCGATAGAGAAGATTGTTGGCTTTTTAACTTATGACCATAGGAATCATTTTGGATTATGCTAGTTCCTGAATAAGGGTTCTGGAAGTACCATAAATAGTGACGAAAAACTCTAAAGTGGAACTTACTTCGACATTTCATGGAATGTTTAATCTATTGTCACACGTTAATATTGAAATTCGATACGATTTGCAGTTTCGAAATTACAGGGTAATGAGTGATTAAAATCTCAATTTGCCCTTTAAAACGACGATAATGAAAATAATGTTATGAGAACTGAAACACCGAAGAATATAACACCGAAGAATATAAATGCAACAAACACATGCGGATTGATAAAAAAGAGGTATCATCTCACTGCTAGGTGGATTAGTCACGTTTTCCTTTGAATAATTGCAGTCTTTACATACATTGTTTTCACCGAACATCTTGTTGGAAATGGCAAAAATTTATCATTTAACTAAATTGATAATAAAGTTTTTTCAATCGATTAAATCAACTTAGTTTCTTATTCAGTTGTTAGCTAGGGGTGCTAGCTTTCCATTGATGTATTATGTCCGCATATTGTGCTCTTATTATATGCTTACAAGTAAAGGGTGCCGGTAATCGAACACTCTCCCCTTCTACTACTACTACTCCTATTATTACTATTAGTATTATTATTATTATTATTATTATTATTATTATTATTATTATTATTATTATTATTATTATTATTATTATTATTATTATTATTATTATTATTATTATTATTATTATTATTATTATTATTATTATTATTATTATTATTATTATTATTATTATTATTATTATTATTATTATTATTAGTATTATTATTATTATTATTATTATTATTATTATTATTATTATTATTATTATTATTATTATTATTAGTATTATTATTATTATTATTATTATTATTATTATTATTATTATTATTATTATTATTAATATTAATATTAATATTATTATTATTATTATTATTATTATTATTATTATTATTATTATTATTATTGTTATTATTATTATTATTATTATTATCATTATTATTATTATTATTATTATTATTATTATTATTATTATTATTATTATTATTATTATTATTATTATTATTATTATTATTATTATTATTATTATTATTATTATTTTTATTATTATTTTTACTATTAATACTATTTGTTTGTTATGTATATTATTTTCGAAGCAAAAAATATCTTACATTCGCGTTGAAACCTATTCTTATTCGTTATTTGAAAGCCTTGTTACCAAAAATAAAATCAAATAAATTATAAACGCAGTTTTGCACAGTACACACAGTAATTCATTCCGACAAAAATCGATGCAATCTTAAGTTGAATCGATTCGCTCTCTGCATTAGTTAGTAAGTTAGTATATAAGTTCCTTTTCCCCATTACACAATACAAGTAGGTTTAGAATTTTCCCTACACAAAAATCTCAGAATTGCGGAAGCAAATGATGTCCTCATGGTAACAACCAAATCATATACATAAAAGGGCTGAAAAGTCACCACGTGTGGCTGAACACCCAATTTAAATCTTATTAATTTAATTTTAACTCATATTCCAATGAATAGTTATTAAACAAAAAAAATTCAGCACAGCTACAGCACTCATACCAACAGACAGAGTTCTATACTCTATACTTCTTCTATACTGAAAATAAACACGAGCAAACAGATTCGAGAACGAACCATTACATAAATACTTGCTTTGAGCGTGCCCTATTACGTTTAATAGTATTAAACTTTTCTGAAGGAGAGTATACAATATTCCCTTTTCTTTCAAATATGGGCAATTTGTTCAAACAATTCCTTAATAGTATAAGTGCTTCAAGCATGCTACCGCTGGACATTCAGGAACTTTGTTTGGAACCTTTCACTTGAATCTAAGTTTGTTAAAATCGGTTCAGCCATCTTTGAGAAATGTATGTGACTATTTTGTTCACACCCACATATACACACATATAACAGTTCGGCTGAAAAGTTCGTATCGTTTAATAGAAACACACATTTTTTTGCCAAAATTCGTTTTAATTATTCAACATAATTGCCATCAGAGGCGATACAGCGATTATAGCGATCTTCCAACTTTTCGATACCATTTTCGTAGTACGATTTGTCCTTTGCCTCAAAATAGGCCTCAGTTTCAGCGATTACCTCTTCATTGCTTCTAAATTTTTTACCAGCGAGCATTATCTTGAGGTCTGAGAACAGGAAAAAGTCACTGGGGGCCAAATCTGGAGAATACGGTAGATGAGGGAGCAATTCGAAGCCCAATTCGTTCAATTTCAGCATGGTTTTTCGTTGTTGTTTTTGATCGGTTGTGAGCTCACGCGGACCCATTTTGCACAAATATCATATCCATATCCAAATATACGTGAATAATATGTCCAACACGTTCCTTTGATATCTTTAGGGTGTCAGCTATCTCGATCAACTTCACTTTACGGTCATTGAAAATCATTTTGTGGATTTTTTTCACGTTTTCATCGGTAACAGTCTCTTTTGGACGTCCACTGCGTTCATCGTCTTCGGTGCTCATAAGACCAGCACGAAATTTTGCAAACCACTTATGAATTGTTGCTTCGCCCGGTGCAGAGTCTGGATAACACTCATCAAGCCATTTTTTGGTATCGGCGGCACTTTTTTTCATCAAAAAGTAGTGTTTCGTCAACACACGAAATTCCTTTTGTTCCATTTTTTCACAATAACAAAAGTAGCTTCACTCAAAATGCAATATCTCACAAACTAATAATCAGACAGCTGTCAAATTTATACACGTGTCTTTTGAAGGTTGGTACTAACTGAAATGGTATGGATTTAATTCTAGTGGCGCCCTCTCATAGAACCGATACGAACTTTTCAGCCGATCTGTTATGCAGACATGTGCTCAGTTCACAAAGCTGAGTCGAATGGTATAAGACATGCGAGTTTTCGAGCTTCGGTTCAAAAGTCGGATTTCATAATATGGATGTATGTAACGATGATGATGATGATGACGATCTGAACGTAGGAGGTCATTCTGTGTATTGCTTAGTTCTACGTTTTTCCTAACTTATCTACCTTGAACTACTTGCGAAAAATATTAACTGGAGCATTAGTATCGCAGGCCAATTTAGTATAATTCATTTTGGAAATATACTTCCTTTTCGAAATTACAAATACAGTCCACTTTCAAGTGTTCGTAATTCCGTTGAATCAGTATCACTGTTTTTGCAGTTATGTCATTCATTATTCTACCATTCGAAGATATTACAAAATTAAATTTTCTTATGACAAGATTTTTCTGAAAGACTTCATCTAATCAGATAAATCAGACAATTCAGTTTCTCGGGTATTAACGCACCGTTAATTATCATTCGCACAGGCGTTAACAACAATTTTTTGTTGTTTTTTTAAATATTTTTTTAGTCGTTTGTTCAGTATAACTTAAATTTTATGTTTTGTCAAACATTGATTTGAAAATAGAAATTTAAACTATTTACATCTAGCCTATGATCTGAATTTTCATGAATGAATGTGATGTATTGATATAATAATTTCCAAACTTTTATTCTTGTTGACGAGTTGAACTGTTCCAGAGAGGGTCTCAGTAGATCATCACGATGTCCATGAAGATGATTTCCTCCTGTTGCTATCAAGAGTTTCTGTTGTAGTAATGCGTAGACATCTCTAACTCTGCGACAGTCGAAATATTTATGACCGATGTTTTTGGTTTGTTCGGGACAGTATGTACTGTCAGATGGAGAAAACTGTATGTACAGTTTTCTTCATCTGCTCTTCCTATAATATGCATCAGTCGTCTGTGTAGAACTTTTTCGTTTACCCACATATATAGTTCACTTCGTAGTGATGGAAGTAGCTCCCGTGTGGCTAAATTTTTCCAAATTATTTTCCACGTGACTGCTTGGTATTGCCGTTCGACACTTGGTATCTCGGTTTGCTGGATATAATAACGATGAATGAGATCAGCGGAGGGGTTTTGGCGAATTTGGAAAGGAAGATATGGAAAGGTTTCTAGGATTAATTTAGGCAGGGAAGATTTGTCAAAGAGTTTATACTGAGGGAATTTGATTGCTGGAGGTAGTAGTAGTAAAATGAAAGATATCTGATCTCTTGAATATGTCTACTAATTAGTAGTGCCTTACATTTCAAGCCCGGTCGTTGCAGTTTTAGGCCACCTTCCTCTACTCGTCATGTAAGTTGTTGCATTGAAACCGTTGCACACGTTCCTCCAAATAGGTAGGAGCCTATGGTGGTTGTTAGTTTGGCCACGTGTGCTGTTGTCAGATGTAAGTTTGCTGCCATGTACCATATTTTCGATGTGATGAAAGTATTTAGCAGATCCTGGATGAAGATGCTGCTGATATTCGAGAGAGCAAAGGAATCAGATCTGAGTTGAATCATTATGGTTCACTCTATCGAATGCATGATCAAGGTCAAAAGTTACAAGTTTGTCCCTTCTTTTGTTCACTTTCAACTCAGCTATTTTATTTTTTAAAGCCAGCGTGGCTTGAAATATATTTCTTTGATAATTGAAGCACTTTTGCACATCGCTCAACACATTGTGGGTACATATAACTTTCTCTATCCTCTGCTTCAGAATTCTAGATAGAATCTTGTAATCGTAATTCATTAGACTGATTGGTCTGTAAGAACAAGCATTTTCACCTGCATCGCGTTTTTTTACAAGCACGATTACCCCGTCGACGAATTGTGATGAGAAGTTTGAACTAATGGCCTCGTTCAGAATTAAATTCAGCTCGCGGTGGATGATGTTAAATGTTCGTAAATAAAACTCCTTCGGCAAACCGTCTGAACCAGGCGATTTCTTGGATGCGCTGGTACGAATTGCAGTGAATATTTCAGCAGTTTGAATTTCATTCATGATGGCGGCGTTGACGGGATCTTGATTTGGAATTGCCCGTACGCCTCGAAAGGGATCGCCTTTTTCTTGTTCTTCCACTTTACTTCGTGTGTATAATTTGGTGAAGTATTGGGTCATGTAATTTCGAATGACAGTCGGATCTTCGATGAGTTCATCTCTTTCATCCCGTAGTGAATTAATAAAGGTTCTTCGTCTCACTCGTTCGCCTATTTGATAAGTAGAGAGAGGCTCACCTGCCACAAGAGTTTCGTTGATACGCAAAAACATTTCGGAAAAGCGTCGTTGGTGAGAAAGAATTTCTGCCTTTAATCGGTTAATGGTGGAGAGCAGGGCGTTGTTGTTTTGGTAGCTGTCGTACGCCTGCCGTAGTAATCCATATAGTCGTTGGTGTTCGAAATTGAAAACATTGTACGCTAGCTTTGATTTCCATCGGAAGAAGGATTCTATTTTTGGCTTCACATATGATAACCACCACTCCATCCATGATGCGTAGTTTCGGCGTTGTCGAGTCCAATATTGCCACTTAATTTCGAACTCGCTGATGTTTTCAGCAGTCAAGAGATGGAGACGGAGGGACCATAAACCACGACCATGTGGTCTATCAAGAAGTAGAAGACATATTCTTGCTGTGACGGCTTTATGGTTTGAGAAGCAGCACACATGGGTGCAATTGTTCTTAGCTGATCTCTAAGACCTGCACTAACATAGAGGCGATCAAGTCTGGAGGAAGAGTTGTGTGTGACAAACGTGTATTCGATCTCTCACGGTCGAAGGCACTGCCAAACATCCAGAAGCTGTAATTGTTGAATTGTAACTTGAAAAACGGGGTTGAAGTTTTGACCAGTCGCATCGCTTATCCGCACCACGCAGTTGAAATCGCCTCCTAGAATTGTGTGTGTGGTTCGGTGACGGAGGTAGAAATCAAGAGTTGTGTTGAAAAAACTTTCACGTTCGGCACGGCGAGCGCTACCCGACGGGGCATATACGTTGCAAAACGTAATATCATTCACACGCAGTGTGAGTATCCTTCCATCCAGACTTTTTTCAACATATGAAAAATTGATCTGTTCTTTAAGTGCTATTGCCGTACCTCTCCTGCTATAATCCACGTTGCATACGATGTGTATCCGGGTAAAGTAAGATGTTCATTTTCAACTTCTTGAAGGAAAACTATGTCTAGATCCATCGAGCGTACGAATGAGCTAAGAGCGTTATTGATTGTTCCGTTATTACAACTAACGTATTCCAACATTATAAAATATCTTCATCAGGCACTTGTACATCGGATGGAGCAGTATCCTCTTCGGACAATTCTGCGTTGTGTGATAGGGCTACAGGATTGGACTGAGGTCGACGAAAGGTTGTCGACGTGTGAGTTTGATTATTTCTGTTGCGGAGGAGTAGGCGTTGCTGGGGGGAGCATTTTGTTAATCTGCTGTGCAGTTATAGAGCGTGTTCCGATTGCTTCTCAGGGCTGTTGAGATGTTTGTCTTTGAGGCTTCGTTTCCTTGGACTGTTGAATGTTTGCCGTATTCGGTTGAGTCGAGCTCGGTTCTACTGTTTCTTTTAGTTTAAGCGATCTTTTTGTCACGTTTGCATAGGATTGGTCGGCAGTGAAGTTTTGCACGAGTAACTTTTTATTTTGCACACATGGTATGTGAGCAAACTAACGACAATGCAAGCAAGTTTGACGCTGACCCTTGTAACTTAGTGCTGTATCCTCTCCCTGGATTGTGATAAGAGATGGAATGTTTTTCCTCACCACCATCCTGGCAACACGAACGCCTGTTTTTACGCCTTCAAAAGTACCGTATCGATTGTCCAACAATAGGTCACGAACACTGAGAACATCACCGTAGTCGGAAAGGAACTCTGCAATGTGTTCGTTTGAAAAATCTTCGGGAAGGTCGAAGATCTGCACTTCAGCTGCTCCGTCTTCCATCATTATACGAAGTTTGTACACTTTTCCGTCAAAAACCAATTCATGTTTGCTGTCGTGAAGCTCCACAATATTTTCAGCCACGTCGAGACTATTGACCTTAACAAAGGTACATCCAAGTCTCCGGCTTGGTTGAATTTGAATAACGTTTTCGCGCGAGAGTCCAAGCTCCTTCCCGATGAATTTGAGAATTACATCGTGAGAAAGATGCTTTTAAAACTATGAATAATCAACGCGAAATGTATTCTCCCGCATTACGGAGAAATACTACGCGACAAGTAAGGCACGATGATGACCTTAACAAAGGTACATCCAAGTCTCCGGCTTGGTTGAGTTTGAATAACGTTTTCGCGCGAGAGTCCAAGCTCCTTCCCGATGAATTTGAGAATCACATCGTGAGAAAGATGCTTTGAAAACTATGAATAATCAACGCGAAATGTATTCTCCCGCATTACGGAGAAATACTACGCGACAAGTAAGGCACGATGATTAGCAAAGCGGCAAATAAAACTTTATACTGTAAGTCAGTAAACTTTCTAACGGTACGATAAAAATCGACTGTTCAGCGATAAAGCTTACTGGTAACTGATTGTTCAAAAGTATTTTTGAGATTTCGTTACAGAAATACCAAATTTCAATCTCTGGCATTAGATTGGCAAGAAAGGGAAGTATTACCAATGGTTCCGAAGAGTCCTCTTCCCTCACCACGACACGTCTCCGTGGCCACCAGCACCGCTACAAACAAACGATATTAGCAGAGTGACAAATGAAGATTTGTTGTCAGTGGCGAGATCGCTCGACACTAAGAAAGTCCACGGGCCCGATGGTATCACGAACGCGGCTCTAAAGGTTGCTGTAACCTCCAAGCCGGACATGTTCAGGGAGATCATGCAGAGAAGTCTGGACGAGCGCACGTTTCCGGTCATATGGAAAAGGCAGAGATTAGTGCTGTTACCGAAACCTGGGAAATCTCCTGGGGATCCGTCGGCATATAGACCAATCTGTGTGATCGATAGTCAAGATAGTCGGGTTCGCGGACGACATCACGCTAGCAGTCTACGGAGAATCAAGCGAAGAGAGTAAACAACAGAAAAGGTAAACAACAAAAAATCAGATGAAGAGATCTTTGATGCATTTGGGAGTGATGCTAGACGACAAGCTCAATTTCCGCAAGCACGGGAATATGCCTGTAAACGTGCTTCAATGGCGATTGCGGCGCTCTCGCTAATGATGGCCAATAGCTCGCCGGTGCGTTCTAGCAAACGCAGATTACTGGCAGTAGTGGCAGTTTCGATCCGCAGATACGGAAGCCCGGTATGGGCTTCGGCACTCCGAGTGGAATGCAAAGCTAAATTTCTGGAGAGCACGCACAGACTGATGTGTCTTCGTGTGATCAGTGCGTACCGCACGGTATCTAGAGACGCAGCCTGCGTGGTGGCGAGCATGATGCCTATTGGACTGCTTATCAAGGAGGACGCGGAGTGCTACGATATGCGGAGGGATAGGAACGCCCGTAGGACAGCCAACGCAGCCCTCCCTACGCGAGTGACAAAGAAAAAGGGACATCTCAACCAAGGGCAGACGGACACATCGGCTCATGCCAATAGTCTCCGGATGGATCGAGAGACCCCACGGCGAAGTAAACTTTGGCCTGACGCAGTTCCTCGCAGGTCACGGTTGTTTTAGGTGGTACCTCTACAGGTTCGGCTACGCGGCATCTCCTCCTTGCCCTGGCTGTCCAAATGAGCTTGAGACAGCAGAATACTTCCTGTTTGCCTGTCCCCGCTTTGCGACACAAACTACTGGATGTATGTGGCAGAGAAACTACACGAGGAGCACTGGAACGCAGTGTCAACCACGACCTCCTAGATCTCGAAAATCTTGCAGCGGAATTGGAACAAGCGTCGGTTCGGCAGTTTTTTCGTTGTCGGGGAACTCTCCGTCGCTGTAGTCTAAATCCTTCGCTGGGGATTAGACGAGTAGATCGCGACGTAGCTCCGGTATGGATTGTCGGAACGCCAGTGAACAGGAAGCCATCCTCCAAACGGAATCATTGGAGCGACCCAGACGGATCCTGCCGATTGATCCACTCACGGTTATCGGAAGCGACGGTTACGGGAGAACTTCCATTGCCGGGGAATTCTTTACCGGTGAAGGCTAGACAATTTGTCGGGGACTAGCCAAGTAGAAGCCACAGCATCGAAATCGAGTCGTCAGTGCGCCAGTGAACCGGAAGCTATGATCTAAGCGGAATCACCGGATCGACCTCGGCATTCCTTCGAGTGGTCCGGTGGCGTAACAGCAATGGTCGGTGTCGGGAGAACTTCCTTCGCCGGGGAACTCTCTGTCGGTTTAGGCTAGATCCTTCGCCGTGGACTAGCCGAGTAGGAGCCACAACATCGAAGTTGAGTCGTCGGGTAGCCAGTGAACCGGAAGTCACGCTTCAACCAGAATCACAGGATGGACCTCGGCACTCATTCGAGTGTCCCGTGTGTAAAACACGAGATTCGGTGTCGGGAGTAACTCTTTAGTCGAGGAGTTCTCCGTCGGCGTAGTCTAGATCCTTCGACGGGGATTAGATGAGTAGATTGCGACGTAACTTCGGTATGGATCGTCGGGTCCAGTGAACTGGAAGTCATTCTCTAACCGGAATTACTGGACCGACTCAGGCATCCTGCCTTTCGAACCATTCACGGATTTCGAGAGCGTCGGTCCCGTGGAAGCTTCCATCGTTGGGGAACGTTGCCGTCAGTGTAGTATAGAACCATCATCGTGCATTAGCCGAGTAGTTCGTGTCATAGACTAGCCCTGGGTCATCGAGGCGAAAGCGAACCGGTAGCTAAGCTCCAACCGGAATCGCCGAACCGATCTCGACATCGAAACGAGTATCTCAAAGTCGAGTGATAAATTACCAAAAAGTAGGAATGAACGACGCAGACGTCCATGGCGATGCATAAGTCCGGGAAGGGTACTTTGAGCACCGATAGCCTTCAAGGTGTTTTAGTGGGTAGATCCAATTATATATGTTATGTAATTATATTGGTTTTAGTGGGTAGTTCCAATGTAGTGTTGGTCTACAATATAGAACCATTTCTTTACTTACTTCTATCTACCTGACAAAAAGAAATCATCTTCCGAGAATTTGATTTCCAACCGAGATCTACATTTCAATTTCAACATTCTGTGGACAGTTTAACACTCTGTGCGTAAATGCATTTCACTTTGTAAAAAAAGTGTGTGATATTGGTAAAAGACGCGGTTGATGAAAATGATAGCTATTTTATGATCAGTACGGAAGAAAATACAAACGAATGTCAATAAATTCAAATTTATTTGAAAAAATGTGAAATTTTCACATCCGGTTGAGCAGTAATACCGTGCTGGTGGTGTAATGATGACAATAATAATAATAAAAGTAAAAATCCTACTACATGCTGATTCACGCTGTTTAGCATGACTTACATACAGTCTATTACATAAGAGCGATTACTCGAGATCGAGAAAGTGGAATGGTGATATTTTTTTCAACACCGAGGGCAGTAGTGTCCTTGACGTAATGCGAAAATTAATCAGGTGACTATTGTTTATAATTAGATTTCAACATTTTTCCAAAAACGAGTACCGCGTACGTTAAGCGCTTCGAAGCAGCTTTTTGTGCTCGCACCCGAAATGTCTAAAAATGATCCAAGTTGCCGCCGCGGAATAAATGATAAAGACGAAACAGTTTGTGAGTAAGTGTTTGAAGCGTTTTAAAGTGGTGTATTGTCGGAAAAAGACGAGAAAGTGATTTGGATTTGTTTTTGAAGAATCCGACGCTAACTTTACGCGAAAGTGCTTCGAAATTGACTAAAAAAGGTTTAAATATATTTCACGGAACTGTTCGCAGACATTTGATCGCAAATAATTGAAATTTCGAAGTACTTTGTAAAACCCGGTGTTGAGTGAAAACTGGGTAAAGGAGCAAAATGGTGTCTTGACCTTGGATTGGCCCTCTCAGTCGCCCGATGCCAATCCAATTGAGAACGTTTGGGCTCAAATGAAGATAAATCTCGGGAAAAACCGACCACACAATTTGAAACAGCTTGTTCGCCGAATTCACAAATTTGGAGGTCGTTTTGAGAACAATACACGCAAAATCTCGCTCAAAGTATGCCTCGAAGGTGTCCATCCATTATTAACGCTGAAGGGGATTGGACTTGCTATTAATGTATTTGCATGCAAATTTTTGATCTAATAAAACAATATTCAAAAGTATTTTCATGTTGAGTCCTTTTATTTTCTCACAACAGTGACCACGCTCTTATGTAACAGACTGTATGCAGAAGTAACAGAAACACAGGTTCGCTTCGTTTGTTAGATTTCGTTTAATTGAATGAATCGAAATAGAGCATGAATTAGGTTCAAAACTGTTCGAAGTTTTAGGTCATATTTGTTGCTGGCAATGTCAGTTGGAGGTAAACAACTTTACAACCCGTTGTACTACGATATTTTTTAATCGGTATTTTTTCTGTATTTTTATATGTATTTCGTCGCTCGATACATTTAACCTTTGCCACCTGTTTACCTATCACCCAAAATATATGAAATACAACCGTTTTGAGCCGACGATTTCGACGAGTTTCCAAAACCTCACATCCCACTGTAATCAAACAATGGATGCCAGTTCTGTTTGTTGTGACTGCGATCGCGATCTGGAAAAAGCGGAAGAAATTGTTGGCAGTGGTTTTTGCAGATCATCTTTTCATCTCAAGTGCGCGAAAATATCCAGTGAGATCCGTGACTAAGTGTTCAAATCTTTTTTGGACGTGTGACGCTTGCACTAAAATTATGGTAAATGCTACACCAGGCATTTTCTTCAACAAACAATGCCATAGTTGCCAGTAGTGTTGATCACAACAAGGCACTTTTAAAGCTAAGACGTGAGATGGAGCGAAATACTATGAAAATAAACAAAATTCCAGCGCAAATGCCAGACGGCCTAGAGGAGTTCAATCGTAAGGGTAATATTTCCTCCCGTAAACGCCCCCGAACACATGATGTTTTCTCGAGCAAGTCTGAAGTCACGAAAGATGACGATCCCACTGCCTTCACGTAAATTAAGCGAAAACATGTTTTGGCTCTACATTTCTGGCTTTGATCCTAAAACTACTGAGAATGATATCCGTGTACTAGTGCAGAGAAACCTGGGTAAGAATGAAACTATTGAAGTGCGCAGATTAGTTCCCAAAGGTAAACCACAGACTAACAGACATGACAGTATGAGTAAATTCATATAAAAATAATTTTTCGTGATGCACTAGTTCCACCTATATTGCACTGCGCGAACTATTTACTATCTGTACACCCCTTGTGTTATGTACAAGTTTTACTACTAGTTGGTTTTCCCTCGTTTGTCAACATCGATCAGCTGCTTGCAGGGATGCCTGATTTCATCAAAATATTAGAAAATGAATCGTCACAATAAATTACGTTGATAATATATTCAACTTTTTCGCGATGTTGGAAGGTAACCATTTATTTGACTCAACGTTGTTCATCTAGACTATTTTTTATTGTGTTGGTAGTTTTCACCCGAAATTAAGTGGCGGCAGACCAGAATCAAGTAAATATTGTAACAAAACGGGTTCGATTTTTGAGTACTGTCCCAAATAAAGGAATATTCGAAATGACCGTTAAAATGATTGAAGAATCTAATTTGAGTGTCCTGTCTGTTAGTCTGTGGGTAAACATCTCGAAGAACTATCTTTTGTCTCCTTCGAAGTCGGTGTTGGTTTACAATATAGAACCATTTCTTTACTTACATCTATCTACCTGGCAAAAAGGAATCATCTTCCGAGAATTTGATTTCCAACCGAGATCTACATTTCAATTTCAACATCCTGTGGACAGTTTCACACTCTGTGCGTAAATGCATTTCACTTTGTAAAAAAAAGTGAGTAATATTGGTAAAAGACGGTGCTGCGGTTGATGAAAATGATAGCTATTTTATGATCAGTACGGAAGAAAATACAAACTAATGTCAATAAATTCAAACTTATTTGAAAAAATGTGAAATTTTCACATCCGGTTGTGCGGTAATACCGTGCTGGTGGTGTAATGATTACAATAATAATATCAATAAAAGTAATAATCCTACATGTTTTATGCTGCTGATTCACGCTGTTTAGCTTGACTTACATACAGTCTGTTACATAAGAGCGATTACTCGCGATCGAGAAAGTGGAATGGTGATATTTTTTTTCAACACCGAGGGCAGTAGTGTCCTTGACGCAGGAATCAGGAATCAGAACAAATTGGCTCAAATGGCACGTTCCCCTTGATATTTGGAGATTTGTGCCTTGCCATCAATTTGTATTTAGCATCATTTTCCCGATATATAAGAGGGAAGGAATGAAAGGAAATGGTAAGGGTTGGACTGGGATGATGGGAAAAATTGACGACACAAAAACACATAAAAGTAGAAGTAAATTCTGCTGAACAATCTGCTGAGGATCACATTTAGGGGAAGCAGAAGTAAATTCTGAACCTCTACGAGGTCCCGAACAGTCTGCTGTTAATAAAACCTCCAACCCCCGAGAAGATTTAGAGATCTTACAAAAGCGACACCATTCTGCACTCCCGGAAGAATGCAGAACGATCCGCAGTATGTACGAGCAGAAGTAAATTCGGTACCCCCTAAAGGATGCCAAACAATCTGTTAAACCCTATTTAAGGTTAATGCAGAAGGGATTCATTCACTCCAGGAAGAACGATGAACCCTTCTGACTATAGCTCCTTACCACATTGGGTGAGAAACGAGAGAATATCCTTCAATTTTGCTCCGCATACACAGACTCAACCATGTATGGAGAACCAAAAACCCGGATACGTAGCTGCGTCAATGCGGGACAGTTACATATCAGATGATATGAAGTACCGTAATCGCATTCACACAAATCACACGAATAATACTCAGCACGTTGAATAATAGCCATGTGATAATTGAGTTTGCAATGTCCAGTCAGAGCTCTGACCAGAATACTGCAATGATGCTTGGAGAAATGCAGTAGACACTTTGACATTTTCAGATTTAAATCTGGTAGAAATGCTTTTGTCTGAGCGCAAGGACGAATCTTGTGATTCATCCAACTAGTTGAAAGTGGTAAAGCTGGTTCCGGACCAACGAAATCATTCGTTGCACCAGCTCTAGCCAACTCATCAGCCCATTCATTTCCAGTAATACCAGAATGGCCGGGTACCCATAACAAGTAAACAGCATTTGAAATGCTGAGGTCTTCAATTTGAGTTCGACATGCGATCACTAGATTCGACCGTGAGTCATTCGAACTGAGTGCTTTTAAGGCTGCCTGACTGTCGGAACAAAAATAAATACGTTTACCACAGATCCTCTGCTGAAGTGCCGATTGTACTCCACACAGAATCGCGTAGATTTCTGCTTGGAACACAGTACAGTATCTACCAAGTGAATGAGACTGCTCCAGCCTCATTTCACGACAGTGGACACCAGCACCAGCACGACCATTCAACAGAGAACCGTCCGTATAACAAACTATGTGTTCATCAAGTTGTCGCTCCAGACAACCAGACAACCACTCCTCACGAAGAGGATAGCTCACATTGAATGTTTTGAAAGGAAAACTGCATGTGAGAGTTAGGTCACTAGGAGCGAGTAAATACTCATCCCATGTAACAATTTGAGACCACAAGCGAGTGTGGCTGGTAGCATAATCTAATGGGTTACTGTTCCAAAGCCCTGTAACCTTAAGACGGTATGCACAAGATAATACTTCTTGTTTTAGGAACACATGTAGTGGTTTTATGCACAGTAGCGCCTCTAGAGCAGCAGTAGGAGATGTCGTGAATGCTCCTGTCATCGCCATTAGGATTATCCTTTGAGGACGATTTAGCTTTGACTGAACTGTCGCGACTTCTCCTTTCTGCCACCATACAAGACATCCATATGCTAAAATTGGTCTAACAATAGTTGTGTAGATCCAATGAATATATCTGAGTTTGAGTCCCCATGATTTTCCAAAAGCTCGTCTGCATTGGCCGAAAGCCATGCAAGCTCTTTTAATCCTGAAGTCAATGTGAGCAGACCAATTCAGTTTTGAGTCAAGAATAACCCCGACGTATTTAACTTGATCGACCACAGTGACCCCTGAAACAAAGAACTGCAACGGACGAGCTCCTGTGATTATCCTACGATGAGTGAAAAGCACCATTGATGTTTTGCCAGGATTTACAGATAATCCAACCTGACAACACCATTGTTCAACAGATCGCAGGGCTTGTTGCATTAAATCAAAGAGAGTGTTAATGCTTATACCGGTCATCAATATATGATAATCGTCGGCAAAACCATAATTCGGAAATCCAAGGTTATTAAGTTTCCTTAACAAACCATCAGCGACTAGGTGGGGATAGTACACCTCCTCGAAGACACCCACAGACACTCAGCTTTCTAATCTCTGCTTGCCGAAGCGATGAACAAAGAAGTCGATTGCTAAGCATTGCGTGTATCCAGTAAGGGAAAAAACCCAAGATATTCCGTTCACGACTGCAATGTTTAACCTCCTGCAGCCATTCAGCCATCGGCACGGAAATACACCTTGACTTAGGAGTTCCTATTTTTGTGGTTTTTTACGACATGGAACAGGAAACCAGTGGATCAATTCTTGGTAAAAAATAATTCCGCCGGATACCACACGGCTTACCTGTTTGGTGGACTTATACCACCGGTACAGGTGGACCGTAGCGTTATTCTTAGCCAGTTGGGAGACCACTACCGACACTACACGGCTATCTAGGCTGCTCAGCGAGGGAAGTTGACATTGATGGTCAACTTCCATGGATGGCCGAGCAGCCGGCGGTAATGATTACAATAATAATATTAATAAAAGTAATAATCCTACATGTTTTATGCTACTGATTCACGCTGTTTAGCTTGACTTACATACAGTCTGTTACATAAGAGCGATTACTCGCGATCGAGAAAGTGGAATGGTGATATTTTTTTTCAACACCGAGGGCAGTAGTGTCCTTGACGCAATGCGAGAATGAATCAGGTGACTATTGTTTATAATTAGATTTCAACATTTTTCCAAAATGACTACCGCGTACGTTACGCGTTTCGAAGCAGTTTTTTGTGCTCGCACCCGAAAGGTCTAAAAATGATCCAAGTTGCCGCCGCGGAATAAATGATAAAGTCGAAACAGTTTGTGAGTAAGTGTTTGAAGCGTTTTAAAGTGGTGTATTGCCGGAAAAAGACGAGAAAGTGATTTGGATTTGTTTTTGAAGAATCCGATGCTAACTTTACGCGAAAGTGCTTCGAAATTGACTACAAAAGGTTTAAATATATTTCACGGAACTGTTCGCAGACATTTGATCGCAAATAATAGAAATTTCGAAGTACTTTGTAAAACCCGGTGTTGAGTGAAAACTGGGTAAAGGAGCAAAATGGTGTCTTGACCTTGGATTGGCCCTCTCAGTCGCCCGATGCCAATCCAATTGAGAACGTTTGGGCTCAAATGAAGATAAATCTCGGGAAAAACCGACCACACAATTTGAAACAGCTTGTTCGCCGAATTCACAAATTTGGAGGTCGTTTTGAGAACAATACACGCAAAATCTCGCTCAAAGTATGCCTCGAAGGTGTCCATCCATTATTAACGCTGAAGGGGATTGGACTTGCTATTAATATATTTGCATGCCAATTTTTGATCTAATAAAACAATATTAAAAAGTATTTTCATGTTGAGTCCTTTTATTTTCTCACAACAGTGACCACGCTCTTATGTAACAGACTGTATGCAGAAGTAACAGAAACACATGTTCGCTTCGTTTGTTAGATTTCGTTTAATTGAATGAATCGAAATAGAGCATGAGATAATAAGTCTAGGTTTAACTAGGTTCAAAACTGTTCGAAATTTTTAGGTAATATTTGTTGCTGGTAAACAACTTTACAACCCGTTGTACTACGATATTTTTTAATTGGTGTTTCTTCTGTATTTTTATACTTATTTCGTCGCTTTATACATTTAACCTTTGTCACCTGTTTACATATCACCCGGAATACTTGAAGTACAACCGTTTTGAGCCGACGATTTCGACGAGTTTCCAAAACCTCACATCCCACTATAATCAAACAATGGATGCGATTTCTGTTTGTTGTGCCTGCGATCGCGATCTGGAAAAAGTGGAAGAAATTGTTGGCAGTGGTTTTTGCAGATCATCTTTTCATCTCAAGTGCGCGAAAATATCCAGTGAGATCCGTGACTAAGTATTCAAATCTTTTTTGAAAGTGTGAACTTGCACTAAAATGATGGCAAATGCTACGCCAGGCAATTTCAAGGCACTTTTAGAGCTAAGACGTGAGATGGAGCGAAACACTATGAAAATAAACAAAACTCTAGCGCAAATGCCAGCCTGCCTAGAGGAGTTCAATCGCAAGGATAGTATTTCCTCCTGTAAACGCCCCCAAACAGATGATGATTCTTCGAGCAAGTCTGAAGTCACGAAAGATGACGATCCCACTGGCTACACGTAAGTTAAGCGAAAACATGTTTTGGCTCTACATTTTTGGCTTTGATCCTAAAGCTACTGAGAATGGTATCCGTGTACTAGTGCAGAGAAACCTGGATAAGAATGAGACTTTTGAAATTAGTTCCCAAATGTAAACATCTCGAAGAACTATCTTTTGTCTCCTTCGAAGTCGGTGTTGGTCTACAATATAGAACCATTTCTTTACTTACATCTATCTACCTGGCAATAAGGGATCATCTTCCGAGAATTTGATTTCAAACCGAGATCTACATTTAAATTTCAACATCCATAATAATGAAGATTCCAATACAATAACATTAACGACCCCGTTTTCTGCTACTATCTCACAAGACGACACTACCCGACACTCTCCATTGGTTCAGAATATTATCACTTCAAGCAAACCTAACAATCACTCAAACCGATCATTTACAGTATACTATCAGAACGTCCGCGGCCTACACACTAAAACAATAGAATTTTCTCGACCCTCTCTGCTTTCGACTATGATGTGATAGTATTTACAGAAACATGGCTTAATAAGAATATACTCGATATAGAACTAACCGACCAGTATACCATCTATCAAACCGATCGTAATAATCTCACTAGCCGTTATTTTCGCGGTGACGGTGTTCTGATAGGAATCAGAACATGCATCCAGACATGCAGTTTGTGTGATTGAAATAATTAAAAAATTTGCTGGCCGTGATAGGGTTATACTTTTGGGTGACTATAATCTTCCGCTGCTACACTGGAGTTTCAACGATGAGGTCGGTTGCCTATTACCTAGCAATGCAGCTTCAAAACATGAAATTTTATTCGTTGAAATGATGATCGCTTCTGGTTTGCAACAGATAAATTATTTGATAAATCAGAATGGTAAACTGACCTAGCATTCGTTAGTTGTGCCAGTGATTGTGAAGTTTTCGTACCCTCTTCGTATCTTCCAATCTCTGTTGAGATTGGATCGCCATCATCCTTCCTTCGTATTAAAAATTTAAGTCTCATTTTCTTAGCATGTGGATGTCGAGGAAGACACGCTCTACGATTTCAATCGCTGTGACTACCATAAATTGAATGCTGAAATTTCACGTATAAATTGGATTGGTATACTAACGCATGGAACATTAGATGAAACAGTTGAAACGTTTTACCGTAAGCTAAATTCTATTTTTCAACATCTCGTTCCTCGAAAACGACTTATACGTCACTCAAATAACAAATGACCTGAATTTGCTGAAAACCTATTCGCGTCATTCTTTAAAAGTGTGCTAAGTAATAACTCACCACCTTTGTCAGAATCGTACCTGTATAGCCTACCGATGTATAATCTGAACTTACCAGCGATTGTGTTCACGGCAAGTGAAGTGTATACTAATCTGCAACGTGTCAATGGATCAAAAGGACCAGGATCGGATGGATTGCCACCTTCATTTATAAAAGAATGCTCTTCTGCTTTAGCTTCACTGCTTTTCAATCGTTCATTAGCTGAGAGTTATTTTCCGGCGAAGTGGAAAAAAGCTTCAATCGTTCCGATTCATAAAACTAGTAACGTTCATGACGTCGGTAACTACAGAGGCATTTTCATTCTGAGTTGCTTTACAAAAGTTTTCTAACGTATGTTGTTGAAGTATCTCTATCCCGCAGTAAAGCACATTATCAACATTGATCAGCATGGCTTTGTCAGAAAACGATCAACAACGACTAATATGATGTGCTACGTTTCTATACTGATTGACAAACTCGAAAAACGACAACAAGTTGATGCGTTGTACGTTGATTTTTCGAAAGCTTTCGATTGTTTACCCCATCTACTCGCAATAGAAAAATTGAGGCGTGGTGGTTTCCCCGACTGGCTGACTGATTGGATTTTTGTGTCCCTCGCCACGTATACCGCACCGTGATTTGTTACAACAGTATGGTAAATCTTTTTGCAGTTTAAACAGTGCAGTGCATTCGCGAACCACACCGTTGATCTCCACCATCCGAGAAGGTACGTAGACACGATACTCCCTCGTGAAGATCTCACTGCTACACGGAAAGACCGAAATCAGCATTTTGGCCAAAAAATTAGTTGATTTTCTGATTTTAGTTAGTTATTTTTTGAGACAACTAAAAAAATCTCACTTTTGCTAATTTAGATTTTTTAATTCTCATTCCCTTAATAATAATAAAATATTTGTTGAAATGGCGATTTTTTTAGTTGAATTCATAAATTAGAATGTGTCATTTCTTAGCTAAGGCACACTTCATTTACATTCAACTAATTTTGAGTTGAATTAGAGAAATAAAACGTTGTTTTCAACCAACAATGGTTGAATTGGCTTCTGCAATTTGCAGCTATGTGGCGCAATGTCACCGAAAAAACGTTAACACCGTAATTACTACTAGCCACTAGATGGCACACTACTGCTGAAAAAAAATTTCATTCGTGGATTGTCAGGTATAAATACGATGCTGTATTGGAGAAAAAGACATAAACGAAACATAAACATCTTTTTGAAAATTTTCCTTCTAACTCGCTGTTTTCTTCATTCGACTTCGCGAAATCGACTCTCTCACTGAAAACTTTGAGCACTCGGAAAACAAAAACCGAATCCAAGTAGAACACCGGACGGAGTAGCCCGGAAGATTGGAAGATACAAAAACCATCATTTGACATATACAATTAGAGTTTCTTCGAGACTCACTTCACTGTTCCGCGTAAAAACATTAGAACTAACCGACCAGTATACCATCTATCAAACCGATCGTAATAATCTCACTAGCCGTTATTTTCGCGGTGACGGTGTTCTGATAGGAATCAGAACATGCATCCAGACATGCAGTTTGTGTGATTGAAATAATTAAAAAATTTGCTGGCCGTGATAGGGTTATACTTTTGGGTGACTATAATCTTCCGCTGCTACACTGGAGTTTCAACGATGAGGTCGGTTGCCTATTACCTAGCAATGCAGCTTCAAAACATGAAATTTTATTCGTTGAAATGATGATCGCTTCTGGTTTGCAACAGATAAATTATTTGATAAATCAGAATGGTAAACTGACCTAGCATTCGTTAGTTGTGCCAGTGATTGTGAAGTTTTCGTACCCTCTTCGTATCTTCCAATCTCTGTTGAGATTGGATCGCCATCATCCTTCCTTCGTATTACAAATTTAAGTCTCATTTTCTTAGCATGTGGATGTCGAGGAAGACACGCTCTACGATTTCAATCGCTGTGACTACCATAAATTGAATGCTGAAATTTCACGTATAAATTGGATTGGTATACTAACGCATGGAACATTAGATGAAACAGTTGAAACGTTTTACCGTAAGCTAAATTCTATTTTTCAACATCTCGTTCCTCGAAAACGACTTATACGTCACTCAAATAACAAATGACCTGAATTTGCTGAAAACCTATTCGCGTCATTCTTTAAAAGTGTGCTAAGTAATAACTCACCACCTTTGTCAGAATCGTACCTGTATAGCCTACCGATGTATAATCTGAACTTACCAGCGATTGTGTTCACGGCAAGTGAAGTGTATACTAATCTGCAACGTGTCAATGGATCAAAAGGACCAGGATCGGATGGATTGCCACCTTCATTTATAAAAGAATGCTCTTCTGCTTTAGCTTCACTGCTTTTCAATCGTTCATTAGCTGAGAGTTATTTTCCGGCGAAGTGGAAAAAAGCTTCAATCGTTCCGATTCATAAAACTAGTAACGTTCATGACGTCGGTAACTACAGAGGCATTTTCATTCTGAGTTGCTTTACAAAAGTTTTCTAACGTATGTTGTTGAAGTATCTCTATCCCGCAGTAAAGCACATTATCAACATTGATCAGCATGGCTTTGTCAGAAAACGATCAACAACGACTAATATGATGTGCTACGTTTCTATACTGATTGACAAACTCGAAAAACGACAACAAGTTGATGCGTTGTACGTTGATTTTTCGAAAGCTTTCGATTGTGTACCCCATCTACTCGCAATAGAAAAATTGAGGCGTGGTGGTTTCCCCGACTGGCTGACTGATTGGATTTTTGTGTCCCTCGCCACGTATACCGCACCGTGATTTGTTACAACAGTATGGTAAATCTTTTTGCAGTTTAAACAGTGCAGTGCATTCGCGAACCACACCGTTGATCTCCACCATCCGAGAAGGTACGTAGACACGATACTCCCTCGTGAAGACCTCATTGCTACACGGAAAGACCGAAATCAGCATTTTGGCCAAAAAATTAGTTGATTTTCTGATTTTAGTTAGTTATTTTTTGAGACAACTAAAAAAATCTCACTTTTGCTAATTTAGATTTTTTAATTCTCATTCCCTTAATAATAATAAAATATTTGTTGAAATGGCGATTTTTTTAGTTGAATTCATAAATTAGAATGTGTCATTTCTTAGCTAAGGCACACTTCATTTACATTCAACTAATTTTGAGTTGAATTAGAGAAATAAAACGTTGTTTTCAACCAACAATGGTTGAATTGGCTTCTGCAATTTGCAGCTATGTGGCGCAATGTCACCGAAAAAACGTTAACACCGTAATTACTACTAGCCACTAGATGGCACACTACTGCTGAAAAAAAATTTCATTCGTGGATTGTCAGGTATAAATACGATGTTGTATTGGAGAAAAAGACATAAACGAAACATAAACATCTTTTTGAAAATTTTCCTTCTAACTCGCTGTTTTCTTCATTCGACTTCGCGAAATCGACTCTCTCACTGAAAACTTTGAGCACTCGGAAAACAAAAACCGAATCCAAGTAGAACACCGGACGGAGTAGCCCGGAAGATTGGAAGATACAAAAACCATCATTTGACATATACAGGGTGATTTTTTAAGAGCTTGAGAACTTTTTTAAACAATAAAACGCATAAAATTTGCAAAATCTCATCGGTTCTTTATTTTAAACGTTAGATTGGTACATGACATTTACTTTTTGAAGATAATTTCATTTAAATGTTGACCGCGGCTCCGTCTTAGGTGGTCCATTCGGAAAGTCCAATTTTGGGCAACTTTTTCGAGCATTTCGGCCGGAATAGCCCGAATTTCTTCGGAAATGTTGTCTTCCAAAGCTGGAATAGTTACTGGCTTATTTCTGTAGACTTTAGACTTGACGTAGCCCCACAAAAAATAGTCTAAAGGCGTCAAATCGCATGATCTTGGTGGCCAACTTACCGGTCCATTTCTTGAGATGAATTGTTCTCCGAAGTTTTCCCTCAAAATGGCCATAGAATTGCGAGCTGTGTGGCATGTAGCGCCATCTTGTTGAAACCACATGTCAACCAAGTTCAGTTCTTCCATTTTTGGCAACAAAAAGTTTGTTAGCATCGAACGATAGCGATCGCCATTCACTGTAACGTTGCGTCCAACAGCATCTTTGAAAAAATACGGTCCAATGATTCCACCAGCGTACAAACCACACCAAACAGTGCATTTTTCGGGATGCATGGGCAGTTCTTGAACGGCTTCTGGTTGCTCTTCACTCCAAATGCGGCAATTTTGCTTATTTACGTAGCCATTCAACCAGAAATGAGCCTCATCGCTGAACAAAATTTATCGATAAAAAAGCGGACTTTCCGAATGGACCACCTAAGACGCAGCCGCGGTCAACATTTAAATGAAATTATCTTCAAAAAGTAAATGTCATGTACCAATCTAACGTTTAAAATAAAGAACCGATGAGATTTTGCAAATTTTATGCGTTTTATTGTTTAAAAAAGTTCTCAAGCTCTTAAAAAATCACCCTGTACAATTAAAGTTTCTTCGAGACTCACTTCACTGTTCCGCGTAAAAACAGTACTACGCACAACCGCTTCAAATGCGCACAAATTTCGTTTACGGATGCATGGTACTTGCAGGAATAAGGATGTAAGGATTTTAGTACATGTTCGGTTTTAGTTTATGATCTGTGATCAGAGAAGGATTGGTTTGAGATCGTGTGAATGCTGGAATGTGGGAAAGTGTTTCGTTTGGGTTAATCGGATCAATGTTATAATGCTACTTCACCCTTCTTTTGGTTGAATGATGTAACGTAGTGTAATCATTCAAATGTAATCGAACTGGTTCCCTAACAGTATTAATGGATAGTGAGTGTTGGAGTGTGTTGTTTGTCTTCTGTATATAATCTACTGTATGTGTGGTTTAATGGGGGTTGTATGTGTATCATTAAAATGTATATAAAAATTTGGATTTTTTTTATTTAACCTTTTACAAGTCTGTTTTTATGTACTATCATTCGTTGCTTTGTTATGTTGTTTTCGATTTCGCAATTTACATCTAGAATTTTAATTATGGTGTAGGGTCCGATATAAAATGAATCGAGTTTCTTTCTCTTTTCGTTTTGTAAATACATTATTTCGCCTATTTGTTCTTCTAGTGGGTTTATATGGATATTTGAGTTTTTGCACCTGGAGGTTTTACTTTCATTTAAACTTTGTCTTTACGTTTAAATTACGACTTTACGTTAGATTTTTCCAATTTGTATTTGAGTTCGTTGCTGTAAAGATCAAAATTTAAACGGGGTTCGTTATCTTTGGGTAATTTTCTTGCGGTAATTTTGCTTTAATTCCAAAGACTAATTCGTATGGCGTAAATTGATGTTCCGAATGTGGTGTGGTGTTGTAAGTAAATGCGTAATATGGTAACCAGTCATCCCAGTCTGATTGGTGTTCATTGACGAAGGATCGCAGATAATCGTTTAGGCATCTGTGAATTCTCTCCAATGACCCAATAGTCTGCGGATGATAAGCAGTTGCAAAATTTTGTTTAATTTGTAAGTATTTGCATACTTTCTCGAGTACTTCATTTTTGTACTCGGTTCCTTGATCGGATTTTAATTCCAAAAATTTTCCGTATATTAGTATGAATTTTTCTGCTAAATTTTTAGCTATTGTGTTTGCTTCTTTGTTTTGGATGGGTATTATTAAAATGTATTTTGTTAGTTCGCATTGTATGGTTATTGCATAGCGGTTTTTATTGTTGGATTTAGGTAATGGACCTATTGTATCTATTGATATTATTTCGAATGGTTTTGACGGTGTGTTAGTTAATATTTAGTGTGTTTAAAAATTTTATTCCTCTTACACGACTCACAGGCCTTTATGAATCGTGAAATAGTTCCTTTCATATCTTTAAAATTGTAATATTCTCTTATTTTGACGTACAGACGATGCTGTCCTACATGTCCTCCCGTAGGGGTTTCAGAGTATTTTTTTAAAAGATTCTGTATCTTGTCAGGTTCACTGATGAACTTGGGTGGATGATACATTATTATTTGTATGTTTCTATTCGTTTGTTTTACTAATGTTTTGAATATATTCATTAGTACCCTTTTAAACATTGCTTCCTCTGTCGATATTGCGACTTTATTTATTTTCATTTTTGTCATTTCTTGTTCTAATGTTGAAAGTATGAGTTCTAGAGCTCCTCTTTCATACACATATGTTGCTATTTGCTTTATTAATGTCTTTGTATATGCTAATTATTAGGTATGTATTTTCTACAGTAATTCTTAACTTGGGTAAGGTTCTCGTTTCAGTCGGGTTTTCGGTCGTATAGATAACAAGGTGATCAGTCTCTTTATCTTTTGTCGTTGGTAACTTGTCTTTCACGGTTGTCGGTTTATTGTTAAAATTGTCGTTGTTAATATTGCTGTTATTATTAATATTATTATTTAATTTTGTCATGGCTCTTGTGTTGACTCTAAATACGTTGAGGGCTTTTAATTCATTCAATTCTTGATAAGGCATCTGCTGTAGCGTAGTTTTTCCATTAATATATTCTATGTTGAAGTCAAATTCTTCTAAATCTAATCTCATTCTTGTTAGCTTTTTCATGTTAAATAGATATTAGGGTTTTTCATGGTAAATAGATACACTAGAGGTCGGTGGTCTGTCTTGACCGTAAATTTTCTTCCGTATAGGTAAGGCTTAAAATAATTTATTCCCCTGTGTATTCCTGTCGGTTCCTTTAGTATTGTTGATTTATTTTTTTCGCTCGGGGTAAAACTTTTGCTCGCAAAAGCTATAGGTAAATCGTTTCTGTTTCTAATTTGAGAAAGTACAGCTCCGCAACCTACGTCTGAAGCGTCGGTTGTGAGTATAAAAGGTAGTGTGAAGTCTGGGTATTGAAGTAATTTAGGTGACATTAGGTATAGTTTTAATGTGTTAAAAGCGTTTTGGCATTCATTAGTCCAAACGAATTGTTTATTTTTCTTGAGGAGTTGATTGAGAGGGTGTGCTATCGTTGCGAAATTGGGTACGAATTTACGGTAATAATTGCAGAAAGCTACAAATCGTCTAGTGTCGTCGTTGTTTTTCGGTATCGGATAGTTGCTGATGGCATCGTATTTTGTACTATCTGGTAATATTCCTCTATCTGTAATTTTATGTCCTAGATATGTCACTTCGGTATTCAAAAATTTACATTTGTTTGGGTTTAATTTTCGGTTGTATTTTCTAATTCTTTCGAAAACTTTTGTTAAATTTTGTAGATAGTGTTGGATGGAACATCCTATCACTATTATATCGTCAATGTAAGCGAATGCGTGTTCTGGTGTAAGTCCAGCCATGGCAATTGTCATAATTCTTTGGAAACTGTTTGGGCTAATATTTAGTTCGAAAGGTAAACGTGTGAATTGGTAGTGTCCACTTTGTGTTGAAAATGCTGTAAATTTTCTTGAGTTATTTTCTAAAGGTATTTGGTAAAATCCTGACATTAAATCTAGTGTCGAAAGGTATTTTGTTCTACCAAGTTGATCCAAAATTGTATCAATTCTTGGTAAAGGAAATTTGTCTGCAAGAATTTTTTTTGTTTAGTTGTCTAAAATCTACCACAAGTCTCCATTTTCTTTTTGCGTCGTTTGATTTTTTGGTACTAGGAGAATGGGGCTATTGTAGGGTGATATAGAAGGTTCTATAATTTTGTCGTTCAGCATTTTATTGGCTTGTGTTTCTATTTCGTCGTGTTGTGAATGGATCGTTTTGTAGTTAGGAATATAGACTGGAACGTTATCGTTTAGGTTGATATTTTGGTTATAGAAGTTATTGGTCGTCAAGGGTTCTTCTGGGGTAGAGAATATATCTGTATATTTCAATATTAGGTTCTTTAATTCCATTTGTGCGTACGTAGGTACGTTGTTCATGTCTATTTCGTTCAATAGTTTATGGTTTCTTGTATCGTTCAGAGGGTTATTGTTAAATTTCATTATATTGTAATTCGCTAAGGGTTCCATTTCATGTGTAAATTCTAAGTTGGATATATTTACAGGTGATTTTCTTATGTTTGATTTTTATATAAGGGTTTTGTGAGGATATGATAGCGTTTCCACAGAAAACTCCTGGTTCAATTTCCAATAATATAGTTTTCATTTACTTTATCTTCTATTGGTATAGATACATTCACATTATTTATACTAAAATTTAATAACCAGTACGTTTATTCAGGTTTAGAAATATCGTATCACATGCGAAAAACATCAAAACAATTTACAAGCAGTTTCAACAAGGCTGTCCTCTTTAGCTTTTTAGTGAATTGTTTTGCCTTGACACTTATCATGAGTTTTTGGCTAATATATTTGTTCATCAAACCAACTTCTTTTTTTTTCTGTACTGTCTCTCAGCAATGATGATGATAGATAAATAGAATCAATTTTTCTGATTTTAATAACAAAATTTATTATCAATGAGAATTTCGTGTTGTATTGAAATATTGCTGGTTTGTGTCCAGGATATTCGCCAACTAAACACATTCTCTAAAAATAAGAGCTTTCTTGAGCAATGTAAATTCTCAATTTTGACTAATTTCATAGTTATTTTAAAAATTTTGTTGAAATCAACCAATTCAAATACAGTCATATGAATTAGGTGCAGAGCTAATTTCGGTCGTTCCGTGTAGCAATATCCTTTGCTTGTTTTAGATCAGTCATGACAACGCACAGTTTATTTGGGGACACCTTGTTAATGTGTTTCACTGCCGAGTAATGTTTAGTCAGATCTCGCGCAATATTGAGGTCTCTAAGAGATTTAGCTATGAGCCGGAAGTATACCACCTACGGGCTATCCGATCCGTCATCCTGATAGACCTTCCGACGAAGGGGTGGTTTTCCCAGAGAAGGAGCGGGGATATCCATTTCGGATGTATCACTATCAGGATATTCATGGAAACGTTCCTCATCTTCAGGTATATCATCACCTTCCCCGGGGTTCCCCCATCGGAAAACATATATTTTTGCGGGAGAATCAGTGTCTCGCACACCAGCAAGCTATTACATCGTAAAATAGTGGTTTGAAGAGTTTCGTGGGGATCTAAGCAGATGCCACAAATGATCAGTATTGAGCGCACACGCAATAGTTTGAGCTTATTCGAACATCAACACATTTTTGATACTACGTCAAAATTACTGCACATCACTACTCACTACTTATGTCCAGCGATTACGGTATAATATCACAACAATCTTGTTGCAGTTCTAAAGATTGTAATATCAAACGAAAAGATGCATAGTTTCATATCGGAATTATGTATATATGATGTAATGTACTCGATACGTTGCTTCGATGTAATAACGTGTGATTTATCTGCAATATTTCTCGAACACAGAAAACTATTCCATTTGATGTTAAAAACGTCTCAATTTTTTTTAACAGAAATTGATAATCACATCAAGATAGTTACAATTCCTTTTTTGTTGTGTATGAGGAAATGCGCAATTATTTTTTTTCAGAAATTTCCTGACCGATTTTCAAAAACTAAGATGCAAATAAAAGATCTTAAAATTCTTTGAAAAGCCTCTGAAAAGTTGATCCAGATGCGACTTCCGGCTTTGGTATTACAGTGCGATAAGTGGAAAATTTTGAATTCTTGAATAATTTTTCACAAGCGATTGCGAAACGAGGTGCAATTTTTCATAAAACTTACTAACTTACTTCATCTAGTTGGCAAGTGTGGATATATAAACCAGCTTTGGGACTACTAGTCCCCGGTTTCCGATTCCGAGAGCACCGATAATAGTGAAGAGAAGCTCCAAACGCGGAACTCGCTTCGATTTCTCAGCAACGGTTAAAACTGTTTTCACAATTTATGATTCAAATTTAAGCTCTTGTTTTCCCAGAAGGTGAAGATGCACAGTTTTCATCCCATTTCGACTTCCGGTTCCGAAATTATATGGCAATGAGTGTTAAACTTGTAAACTATCATACAAAATGAGGATGAAAAACCGCTACGTGGTGGTACGGAACACCACCGTCCTTCAAGCGAAGCAGACAACGTGCTTTGTTCAATTTCGTATATTGTGCAGGGTTGCCACATTTAAAGCTATATTGTTGAGTAGACAAATCTGTAAATTGTTACCTACTCTGTTTTCTTTTTTGATTCAACACTTGGTTGGCGCCACGTTTTACTCACCGGCTTTGGGTCGTTTTACTCTTTTGTCTCCAGAGGAAATTCTACGCGGGGAAGACTTTCAACCCTTTTGCACTACGGTCACTGGGCGGAAGTCGTTTTCGAGCGGAAACAAGCAAATAGACTCATTATCTAAACTAACACAACACAACTTGAATACCTTGAAGACCAGACATTTTATTAGGTATTTCATCTTTATATTTTATAAACTTATTTTTTTCACTTTTAATTTCAAGCTACTCAACAAAGGGGAGGGGGGAGGGAGGTTAATTGAATAAAGCGTGAATATTACTTGCGATTTTTTTTCTTTTACTGAGATGATAACTGCTTCTGGAGCATCGTTGCGGCCGTTGGTCGATTTGTTGCAGATGGCTGAAGACGGGACATCGGTGGGGGTAGTACAGGACTCTTCCTCGAAAGCGGAGTATGACGAACTATGAACTCCGGATGCTGCAGCAACTCGGCCTTTGTTGACGGAGGCCTGCGTTTTGCACTTTAGAAGCCCGGGGAGCGGTACTGCGCGCACTTCATTCACTTACGAGTGTCTAACTTTTAGTCGAGTGGGATTTATAACGTTTTCGGTCTGAACTGCCATAACCTACCGGCACCTGGGTAATTGCGTTCGTTGGCGTCTTTTTGGCTTGGCCAATCACTGACCGTTTTTGTGCACTCGCGTCGTACGTACTACTCATGAACTGTTCAAATAAACCGGTAACCACACTTATCCCACTCGACTGACCGAACGAAAACTAACGATCTTCCGAACGGTCGGGTAACTTGATCCATCGATCAACTTTTCGCGAGAACAATTATTACTCACTTTTTAAACTTTTATTGCCGAAACGCGGGGTCACATTAGACGTGTGACACGCTGCTGCTGGTCTTCACTCCTCCGGGTAGGTTAACTAAAAGAGGCTTGATACCGCCTGCTCGGACCCTTTTATCCCCTCCCAGCTCATCTCCGCTACCACCCCCATCGAGCCCCGCCTAGAATCCTCCAACTCGATGACAATGATACAATGACGATGATGATGACAGAGAACGATAAAAAAAACCATCGACGATTACATTTTGTTCTTTTGGTTGGCATCGATTTTGAATTTGAATTTATATAGCAAATGACATATAGACTCTTGATACTAGGGCTTGTTTCTTTATTTTGATACTTTTGATTATAAAAAGTTCTTTTGTTAATTGCATAATAAATTAATATGTGAATAAATGTGAGTAAACGAATAATATACAATAAATAAAAATATAAATAAATGAATAAATAAGTATATATATATATATATATATATATATATATATATATATATATATATATATATATATATATATATATATATATATATATATATATATATATATATATATATATATATATATATATATATATATATATATATATATATATATATATTTATATATATATATGAATGACTAAATCAATATAACCCTTAATTTAGATACCAACCACGGCTATTAAGCATAAATTAAACATAACTCAAACATGAAACACGGAGGATAGACATTTAATTTATACCCAGACATTTGCTTACAATTCTTTCAGGTGCACATAATAACAATAATAACCAGCCGAGTCAAAGGTCACAAAATCTGTATCGTAGGATAAAAATTGTGTATTGTAAATCGGTATATGAAAATAATAAAAAAATTAAAGCGCACCAAAATGAATAGTTATTAAATCGAATCTGAAAACGACAGCTATTTTTTGTTTAGAGGCATCGTATTTTAATGTAATTTCAAATCATTTCTTTTTACTATCTTATATTATCACTGTTTAAGCACTTCACTACTCTTTTCACTTCGGTTAATGAATTGCACCTGATTCGACAAGACTGAATGCTTCTTTTGATCAATTTATTTTAGGTTTTTGCCTTCCTCATATAGAAAGGCTATGCAATCACTGTTAAAATCGACTTTTTAACCGAGGTCCATTCGACTCAGCTCGACGAAATGAGCAAATCTCTCTCTCTCTCTCTCTCTCTCTCTCTCTCTCTCTGAGAGAGTGTGTGTGTGTGGGTGTGAGGGTGGGTGCACTCACTTTTCTCAGAGATGGTTAAACCGATTTTCACAAACAAAGATTCAAATGATAGGTCTCATAGTCCCATAGTCTGCTATTGAATTTCTTTCCGATCCGACTTCCGGTTCCGGAGACATAGGATGATATGTACCAAAAAAGTGAAAAAATATGCACTCACTTTTTTCATAGATGGCTGAACCGATTTTCACACACTAAGATTTAAATAAAAGGTACTATGGTCCCATAGTTTGCTATTGAATTTCATTTGAATGTGGCTTCCGGTTCCGGAGTTATATGGTAATATGTGAAAATTTGAGAAAAAGTTTATACTACATTATCTCTGGAGCAACTCAACCGATTTTTGCAAACTAAGATTCAAATGAAAGGTCTTATAATATCCCAGAAATTTGTGGAACATTTTATCAGGATCCGACTTCCAGGAACTAAAGCGTGATAAGTGGAAAATTATCAATTTTATTATTATTTTCCACGAACGATGGTGAAAAACAGGTACAAATTCCATAAAACTGTCTGATAAATTCTTCTAGTTTGCAGAGCTTGTTGGTCTGTGAGCATGAAAACTTAATTCGGCACTACTGGTCCCCTCTTTTCCTGTTCCGAAAGTGGAGAAGAAAAACTTCTGAAACTAAATTCACTTCGATTTCTCTGCGATGCTTGAACCGATTTTCACAAATCTTGATTTGAATTAAAGTTCATACTGTCATATGAACCTACTGTAAAAATTTCATCCGATCAAAGTTTTCAAATCGCCATATAGATTGACAATATGTACAACACCGAAAGAAGAAGAAAACACAAAACGAACAAGGCGTGCTTTTTTCTATTTCGTACACGTTGTGTAGTGATGTCGATAATAATAATAATAATAATAATAATAATAATAATAATAATAATAATAATAATAATAATAATAATAATAATAATAATACTAATAATAATAATAATAATAATAATAATAATAATAATAATAATAATAATAATAATAATAATAATAATAATAATAATAATAATAATAATAATAATAATAATAATAATAATAATAATAATAATAATAATAATAATAATAATAATACTAATAATAATAATAATAATAATAATAATAATAATAATAATAATAATAATAATAATAATAATAATAATAATAATAATAATAATAATAATAATAATAATAATAATAATAATAATAATAATAATAATAATAATAATAATAATAATAATAATAATATTAATAATAATAATAATAATAATAATAGTAATAATAATAATAATAATAATAATAATAATAATAATAATAATAATAATAATAATAATAATAATAATAATAATAATAATAATAATAATAATAATAATAATAATAATAATAATAATAATAATAATAATAATAATAATAATAATAATAATAATAATAATAATAATAATAATAATAATAATAATAATAATAATAATAATAATAATAATAATAATAATAATAATAATAATAATAATAATAATAATAATAATAATAATAATAATAATAATAATAATAATAATAATAATAATAATAATAATAATAATAATAATAATAATAATAATAATAATAATAATAATAATAATAATAATAATAATAATAATAATAATAATAATAATAATAATAATAATAATAATAATAATAATAATAATAATAATAATAATAATAATAATAATAATAATAATAATAATAATAATAATAATAATAATAATAATAATAATAATAATAATAATAATAATAATAATAATAATAATAATAATAATAATAATAATAATAATAGTAATAATAATAATAATAATAATAATAATAATAATAATAATAATAATAATAATAATAATAATAATAATAATAATAATAATAATAATAATAATAATAATAATAATAATAATAATAATAATAATAATAACAATAATAATAATAATAACAACAATTATAATAATAATAACAATAATAATAATAATAACAACAATAATAATAATAATAATAATAATTCGGCTATTCCGTTTATCTGAATTCGGTTTCCGAAAAATTAGAAATAATGATCAAAAACTGCAAAAAGGATCTCACTTACTTTTCTTGTAGATCGCCAAATCGATTTTCACAAACTTATAGGTTCAAGAGAAAAGTCTTACAGTGGATACTACTTTCGGTTCCGGAATTACAGGGTAAACAGGTTTTATAGAGTTTGTAAGATTAAATCCGAACAAATTATCCTATTTCTATTCAATAAACAGTTGTTTTTGCGAATTTAACGATTAAATTTGAATGAGTAATATGAGAAAGGCATCATTACACCACTAGGTGGATTAAAATAGGTTTTTGTATATCGTCTGTCCGTAAGGGTGAAACCGTTTGACAGTTGTGTCGTGTGCTGTAGAATCCAGTTCTGAGCAAGGTGTGTAAAGATTATAGGTACATTTCATTATCTAAATCTAGGGTTTAGATCTCTCAGATTTCACCAAATATAGGCTAAAGGGGTGGAATAAACTGCGATGCCAGATCGTGCGCGCTGAATTTTCGTATTCCACATAGTATCGGGTGGTGATAGAGGAAATAAAAATCCTTATAATTTATTTTATAATGAGTACGGTATTAATTTCAAAACCTCGAGTGCGAAGGTGTTTTCCTAGAAACATTTCTGTAGTGAGATCTTTCTAAGATCTAATAATTGATCGACAGTGAGCAGCAAATAGTTGGGCGTTTCTACATGTCGCTTAAATAGGTTTTTTTTATTTTAATTTTTTTCTATTTCTTTTTACCCTATCTATTTGCTTTATTGTTCTTGTTGGTGTGCGAGATACTGATTCTCCCGCATAAAATATGTTTTCCTACGGGAGAACCCCGAAGAAGATGATGCTTCTGGAACTTGAAAAGGGGGACCAGTAGTACCGAATTAAGTTTTTATGCTCACAAACAAACAAGCTCTGCAAACTAGAATAATTTATCAGACATTTTTATGGGATTTGCACCAGTGAGTGCATATTTTTTCATTTTTTGGTACATATCATCGTATATCTCCGGAACTGGAAATTGCTTCTGGAACTTGAAAAGGGAGGACCAGTAGTACCGAATTAAGTTTTTATGCTCACAAACAAACGAGCTCTGCAAACTAGAATAATTTATCAGACATTTTTATGGGATTTGCACCAGTGAGTGCATATTTTATCATTTTTTGGTACATATCATCGTGTGTCTCCGAAACCGGAAATTACTTCTGGAACTTGAAAAGGGAGGACCAGTAGTACCGAATTAAGTTTTTATGCTCACAAACAAACAAGCTCTGCAAACTAGAATAATTTATCAGACATTTTTATGGGATTTGCACCAGTGAGTGCATATTTTATCATTTTTTGGTACATATCATCGTGTATCTCCGGAACCGGAAATTACTTCTGGAACTTGAAAAGGGAGGACCAGTAGTACCGAATTAAGTTTTTATGCTCACAAACAAACAAGCTCTGCAAACTAGAATAATTTATCAGACATTTTTATGGGATTTGCACCAGTGAGTGCATATTTTATCATTTTTTGGTACATATCATCGTATATCTCCGGAACCGGAAGTTGGATCGGAATGAAATTCAATAGCAGGCTATGGGGCCATGAGACCTTTCATTTGAATCTTAGTTTGTGAAAATCGGTTCAGCCGTCTCTGAGAAAATTTAGTGCATATTTTTGTTACATACATACACACATACAGACACACACACAGACATATGTTCAGTTCGTCGAGCTGAGTCGAATGGTATACGACATTATGTTAAAAAATCGGTTTTCACAGTGATTGCATAGCCCTTCTATATGAGAAAGACAATAAGAAACAATACTTCACCGGTATGGTTTGTTGAGCTATTGTGTTCCCTTCGCTTCCTATTCGATGCTATTGAAGCAGCAGGTAGAAACGCCCAACTGTTTGCTGCTCACTGTCGATCAATTATTAGATCTTAGAAAGATCTTGTATGGTAGCACAACTGATTCTCTGAGTGGATTACCGGTAGGCATGCACGTCACACCCACCGGTAACGCAACGATCGAAGAATGACAGCTAACCACAAAACAGCTACCAGCCTCGGCACGATGATTTCCCCACCAGATAATGTGCACATCACAATTACCGGTGTTAGTTCTCTCACGACGGACCACGGCACACCCAATGAATCACTGCATCGACAAGCTCAACTCTTACAAGGTGGAAGGATTCTCAAATAATTTATTCCAGAATATCGAAACTCTTTGCAATTCCCAATGATTCATTGCGTAATTAAATAAACGATACCCTTAGAGGTATTTCCGCTGCGCGATAGAAACACAAGCTAACATATGTACTTCACTTGGTATTCAGGCGAATAGCGATCACAAACAGTCGTAAACACGCTCAATGCGTGTGCCGCACACGGAGGGGAAGCGTATGAATACTAGTAGCTGTGAAGCTACCTATCACCCAGTTGATAAGCTAGGATTCTCGTTTCGCTGGCGGCTGTTCCTTTCATTCCCCAGTTAATGAATAGATTAGGGTTTCCTTCATGTTTTAATTCCGATCTTCACTTGACAATGGCTAAAAACAGAATGAATAGTAATGCCTATCGTTAGCGTTTATATAGTAATGTTCTAACACACACAACCACTCAGCGCGCAGCAGCAATGCGCAATAAGGAATAATGCGCAATAAGGAATAGTTCAATGACATCATCGCTCGAAACGCGGACATCGCGTGCATACTCCCGCCGGTTGGAATATCACTCCAAATCGATGACTCATCGTCGGATATAGGTAGAGGGGCCAGCTTTCGAATAGAACGACGAAAAATATCCGTTGCGGTTTTCACGTCGGCAACTCTGATTACATTATCCTTCCCTGGATGAAGTGCAACGATTCGACCCAACCTCCACGATTGAACTGGTAGATTATCCTCCATTAGCAATACAACAGTATCTCTTTTCACATTCGGTTCACCTCTTGTCTACTTTGCACTCGACTGAAGTGAAGATAGATACTCGCGAGACCATTTAGACCAAAATTGTTTACGTAGATGATTTCTATATTGATATCGAAATAAGCGGTTAACTGCAATCTTCGAGAACGACGGCTTCAACACTGGTTCTAACGGTTTACCATACATCAGATAAGCAGGAGTTATAGGAAGCGGTTCGTTAGGATCATCGGATAGCGCGTACAGTGGTCTTGAATTTACTGCAGCTTCAATGTAAGTCAGGACGGTACTAAATTTCTCAAATGTCAAAATTGCGTTACCTAAGGTTCGCTATAGATAAGATTTGATCGTTTTCACACCAGCCTCCCACAAACCACCAAAATTGGGAGATCGGGGAGGAATAAACTTCCACTCAATCTCACGCTCGAGCAAAAAACCGTTAATTTTATATCTCTCAAAACATTAAGAACAACTGATGTAGTTCAATAGATGCTCCAACAAAATTAGTCGCGTTTTCCGATAATATTCTACGAACCATTCCACATCGATTCACAAAGCGATCCAAGGCAGCGAATTCAGTTGTCAAGTCCGACACTAACTCCAGATCATTCGTACCGCATCTCTCCGATCGATCGGACGTTATTTCGTGCTCTTAAGCAGTGCCGTGTGTGTTTTTCCTTGCTAAAGGTTTTTTTCTCACACATTCGATAGTTTACCAGACTAGTATAATAGTGATCAGACGGTGCCTATCATCAAAAACTGCCGTTATTCTATTGTGTATCCAAGAGGGTTTGCTCTTTGTTTGCGGTGCTAGTGATTGTTCCCGTGCGAAGGTTCCGCACACTAGCAGCAGAGACAATCATCTTGCTGACCTTGAACTGGATTAGTAGTGTCTAGCTAAGTATAATCCTAGTGTTTTGTTTTTATCATTCTACCCGTTTATCTCAGCATATCTCAATAAAGCGTGTGTTTACTTCACTATGAACGAGGGCGGAGGGCGTCCTCCCTCAAATGATAATCTATCCATAAAAATGGATGGCATAGAACTCCTGGATAATTTATCTTCCCCTGATAACCTCTCTCGCACACGCGTGTGACCAACCGGTTCTGCGGGGCCTTATGTGGTATACTTCCGGTCCAAAAAAGAACAATCACTCAATTCTGAAGAGTGGGGTTGGCTGTTTCAGAGATCCTGCTCTTCAGAATGTTAAAATACTGGACTGCAAGCAATTGAGTTCAGTAAAAATTGCAGAAGATAAGACAAAAACTTATTCTTCATCAGACTCATTTCGGGTAACTTTCGCTGGATCTGCTCTTCCCAATTACGTCCTTCTGGGCAAAGTTCGCTTACCTGTACGCTTATTTGTCCCGCGGGTAATGAATTGTACCAATTGCAAGCAGTTGGGTCACACAGCCACCTACTGCGGCAATAAGCAAAGATGCATTAAATGTGGAGGGGAACATGCAGACGAATCATGTGGCAAAAAAGCTTTAAAGTGTCTTTACTGTGGGGAAAACCCACATGAATTGAATTCATGTCCCGCGTACAAACTGCGCGGAGAAAAATTGAAGCAATCTCTTAAAGAACGTTCCAAACGAACTTTCGCAGAGATGCTGAAGAACACCATGCCACCTGTCGAATCGATGAATCTCTTTGATTGTTTGCCTACCGACGAGAATGATTCCGATGACCCTCAAGAGGGATCATCCTTTACTATGCCTAGCGGTTCTAGGAAAAGAAGGACAATCTCATCTAAACTGCCTTGTAAAGGCCCAAGGATATCCATTGCGAGGACCAAAAAAATTACAAATAGTCGAAGTGCTTCCCAAAAACCGAAGCAAAAGGCTCCTGGTCTAGCGAACTTAGCATCAGACCAATAGTTTCCTGCACTTCCCGGTACACCAAAAACCCCGAGTACCCCTAAAATACAAACAGAGAATCAATCAAGTGCTGGAATACTGAAATTCTCTAACATTGTGGACTGGATTCTTAGAACCTTCAACGTCACTGATCCTCCCAAGAGTCTTTTGATGACATTTATGCCAACAATTAAAACATTTTTGAAGCAGTTGACTGCAAAATGGCCCCTCCTTTCAGAGATTGTATCCTTTGATGGCTAATACATCGAACGAGGTTAAGGATGCAATCACTGTACTACAGTGGAATAGCAGAAGTATCCCCCCGAAAATTGATTCCTTCAAAGTTCTTTTAAATAGTTTGAAATGCGACGCATTTGTTTTGTGTGAAACCTGGCTGACCTCAAATGTAACCCTCAACTTCCACGATTTTAACATTATTCGACTGGATCGAGATGATCCCTACGGAGGAGTACTTTTGGGGATCAAAAAATGATATTCCTTCTTCCGAATTAACCTCCCATCGATACCAGGTATTGAAGAAGGCAAAGACCTTTGCATTGCTTCCATCTACATTCCTCCAAGGGCCTCGATTGGGCATCGGCGGCTAAGCGATATCATTGAGCTCCTTCCCGCACCAACGTTAGTTTTAGGTGACTTCAACTCACATGGTATGGGTTGGGGTTGTCTTCATGATGACAATAGATCAACCGTGATCTATGATCTCTGCGATAACTTCAATATGGCAATTCTTAATACGGGAGAAATGACACGGATTCCTGCACCACCAGCAAGACCAAGTGCGCTGGATTTATCCCTTTGCTCGACATCACTACGGCTGGATTGCAAGTGGAAGGTGATCCCTGATCCCCACGGTAGCGATCATCTACCTATCGTAATTTCAATCACCTGCGGATTACGACCATCGGAGACAATCAATGTTTCGTATGACCTCACACGAAATATTGATTGGGAAGAATACGCTAATTCGATGTCTGAAAAACTCAAAACAACACAAGAACTTCCTCCGGAGGAAGAGTACACGTTTTTGGCTGGCTTGATTCTCGACTCCGCGATTCAAGCTCAGACGAAACGTGTACCCGGCGCGAAAACTAACATCCGTTCTCCCAATCCGTGGTGGGACAAAGAGTGCTCATCATTGAACGCGGAAAGATCTTTACCATTCAAAAAGTTCAGAAAATATGGAACACCTGATAATTATCGCAATTACGCGGCGCTAGAAAAGCAAATGAAGAACTTAGTTAAAGCAAAAAAACTAGGTTACTGGCGACGGTTTGTTGACGGATTAACAAAAGAAACATCGATGAGCACTCTTTGGAACACAGCCCGACGAATGCGCAACAAAAACACCATGAACGAAAGCGAGGAATATTCTAACCGCTGGATATTCGATTTCGCTAAAAAAGTATGTTCTGACTCTGTTCCGGAACAGACGATCATGCGCGTCGCCTCATCAAACAGAAACGAAACACCTTTTTCGATGGTAGAGTTCTCACTTGCGCTCTTGTCGTGTAACAATAAAGTTCCGGGGTTAGACAAAATCAAATTCAACTTGTTGAAAAATTTGCCTGACTCTGCCAAAAGACGTTTATTGAATTTATTCCACATGCTTCTTGAGGATAATACTGTCCCACATGACTGGAGACAAGTAAGAGTTATCGCCATTCAAAAACCAGGAAAACCAGCCTCCGATCACAATTCGTATCGGCCGATTGCTATGCTTTCTTGTATCCGGAAATTGTTCGAAAAAATGATTCTGTTTCGTCTAGACAATTGGGTCGAGACTAATGGCTTACTTTCGGATACACAATTTGGTTTCCGCAGGGGCAAAGGAACGAACGATTGTCTTGCGTTGCTCTCAACAGAAATTCAAATGACATATGCTCGTAAAGAACAAATGGCATCAGTTTTCTTAGACATCAAGGGGGCTTTTGACTCAGTTTCAATAAACATCCTATCTGAGAAGCTGCATCAGCATGGTCTTTCGCCAGTTTTGAACAACTTTTTACATAATCTATTGTCTGAGAAACACTTCGCGCATGGTGATTTGTCGACAATACGATTCAGCTACATGGGTCTTCCTCAGGGCTCATGCTTAAGCCCCCTTTTATACAACTTTTACGTAAACAACATGGATGAATGTATCAATACATCCTGCACGCTAAGACAACTTGCCGACGACAGCGTTGTGTCTATTATAGGACCCAAAGCTGCCGATCTCCAAGGACCATTACAAGATACCCTCGATAACTTGTCAACATGGGCTCTTCAAATGGGTATCGAGTTCTCTACGGAGAAAACTGAGGTGGTTGTATTTTCAAGGAAGCGAGAACCAGCACAACTACAGCTTCAACTAGGGGGTGGAAACATAGCTCAGGTCTTCACATTTAAATATCTCGGGATCTGGTTCGACTCCAAAGGCACCTGGGGATGTCATGTTAGGTATCTGAAACAGAAATGCCAGCAGAGAATCAACTTTCTTCGTACAATAACCGGAACTTGGTGGGGTGCCCACCCAGGAGACCTGATTAGGCTGTACCAAACAACGATATTGTCCGTAATGGAATATGGGTGTTTCTGCTTTCGCTCCGCCGCGAATACGCATTTCATTAAGCTGGAAAGAATACATCGTTGTTTGCGTATTGCCTTAGGTTGCAGGCAGTCGACTCACACGATGAGTCTCGAAGTGCTCGCGGGTGTCTTACCGTTGAAAAATCGATTCTGGGATCTCTCATATCGATTGCTAATCCGATGCGATATCTTGAATCCGATGGTGATTGAAAACTTCGAAAGGCTTGTCGAACTCAATTCTCAGACCCGTTTTATGTCCTTGTATTTTGATTACATGGCTCAGAATATTAATCCTTCTTCGTTTGTTTCCAACCGTGCTCATTTCTTGGATACTTCTGATTCTACTGTGTTTTTCGACACATCCATGAGAGAAGAAATTCGTTGAATTCCGGATCACGTGCGCCCTCAAGTGGCCCCAAATATTTTTTATAATAAATTTAGAACAGTGAACTGTGAAAAGGTGTTTTACACTGACGGATCAAACATCAACAGGTCCACAGGCTTCGGTATCTTCAATCAAAACATCACCGCTTCTTACAAACTCAGTGATCCGGCTTCAGTTTACGTCGCAGAATTAGCTGCTATTCAGTACACCCTCGAGATCATTGAAACCTTGCCCAATGACCATTTCTTCATTGTCACGGACAGTCTAAGCTCAATAGAAGCTCTCCGGGCAATGAAGCCAGGAAAGTATCCCCCATATTTCCTGGGGAAAATACGGGAACACTTGAGAACTTTATCTGGTCGGTCTTATTTAATATCCTTAGTCTGGGTCCCATCACATTGTTCCATTCCAGGCAATGAAGAGGCAGACACGTTGGCTAAGGTGGGCGCATTAGAAGGTGAAATTTATGAAAGACCAATTTGCTTCAACGAATTTTTCAGTGTATCTCGTCAAAGGACGCTCGAAAGTTGGCAAGCTTCATGGAGTAATGGGGAACTGGGACGATGGTTACACTCCATTATCCCAAAGGTATCGACGAAACCTTGGTTCAGAGGGATGAATGTGGGTCGGGATTTCATTCGGGTGATGTCCCGGCTCATGTCTAATCATAACACCTTGGATACGCACCTCCGGCGTATCGGCCTCGTGGAGAGCGGTCTCTGCACTTGCGGTAAGGATTATCACGACATTGAACATGTTGTCTGGGTATGTACCGAGTATTGTGGCGCCAGATCACAGCTAATTGACTCCCTTCGGGCCCGAGGTGTATCACCCATGGTCCCAGTACGAAACGTGTTGGCCCATCGAGACCTTCCCTATATGCTGCTCTTATATCAGTTCATAAAGAACATTAACTTACAAGTCAGATCTGCTGAAGGGTTCCACAACATCCTTCTTCAACCTCGACCCTAACATCCGCTCGAACCTTCCCAACTGTCGTCTGTCCACCATCTTCATCGAAAAACTAACAAGATCTTTCTGCTGTCACTAATTTTTGCTCCCCCGTCCCCGTCTTTTCACCATCTCGATGTAAACTAATTAGATCTTATCGCTGACCTAAGTAGTTCCGCTCCCTTACCACCTTTTTCAACAACATAAACTTCTCTCTGTTTCTTTCCTTCTCTTCCACAAAATTCACCACCACGGAGAGCCGCTCAAGTCGATGATCATGCGGGCCATCAGCCGGCTCCTCGTAGTCGGGGGTGTTTTCCGCGGACCCACACGAACGAAAAGATGCGACCAACAGTGATGCGTACCGGTTTGCTCCAGCGTACAAGATCCAGCCAGCCACTGCCGACCACCCGTTGAAGACCGGATCTCCCAAAGCTCGTATGGTATGAAAATAAAAAAAAATCTAGTTTAAGTAGTTTAAACATATGCCCTCGGCATCTTATAGCTTAACGCAATGTGCCTTAAAATATGTTATTAAATAAAAAAAAAACTAACTCCAGATGAATCGACTTTGTCGTAAGACACACAAATAATGCGATGTATGCCTTCATATGATTCGGCTTATACTTTTCTTATTTAACTATCACAGGACCGGCATAATCTACACCGGTATTTTCGAATGCCACTGTAATATTCACACGCTCTTCTGGGAGGTTACCATTTACGGTTGAATTCCTCTCGGCTTGACCTTGAAGCATCTTACACAACTGCGGGTTACCTTATTATGGCACGAGCATTCAAAATCCAATATTTTTGCCTTATGGTCGCCAATAATCCAGACGGTCCTTCATGAAGCCTATCCTCGTGGAAGAAGCAACTGATGTATGACGTCGAACGGTAGTTTAGAGTTCTAATGACGCCCGCCAACTCTTAGAAATCCTTGATCATCTAAAAACGGTTGAAGACTCGCAAGCCTCTTTGGTAATTGATTAAGTTGAACACTCGTAATTTCTTCACAAAACTTATTTTTTTGTAAAACTCGTACTATGTAGTCCATTCCCTTTTTCATATCTTGCACGGAGAGATATTGATCATTTTTACGATCAATTTTTCTCATTCTAATAAGTCGAGTAAACCTCGCCACTTGCGCCAGCACTCGGTGTAACTTAACGAATGATCCGCATGGCTCAAGCACAGGTTCATCTTTAACGACAACTGTGTTACACACATTGGACTTCTTCAATTCTGGCAGCTCATCTCCATGAATTATCGGTGTCTTCTGGATCTCATAAATTGTATCCCGCAGAAATTGTGGACCATTCCATCATAAATCAAATTGAATCAAAGCACCTGGGTAGCAACCTCGCGATATCAGATCTGCTGAATTATGTTCGGACTTGATATAATTCCACTTGTAGGTACTGGCCAGCTTATTGATTTCCAAAACTCGATTTCTGACGTATATTTCAAGTTGAGCTGGTTGTTTCCTTATCCATGCCAGTACAATCTGACTATCGGTTCACAGTTTTACATCATGAATTTCTATTTTCAACATAGGTACCACCACACTGACCAGTTTAGCCAGTGTCACAGCAGCGCACAACTCCAGTCTTGGTATTGTAAGACCGCGCAGAGGAGCAATCCTTTGCTGCATAGCAATCTTAGCGACACTGCTCCATTCTCTTGAACACAACGTACATAAAGGCAAGCTCCATATGCGGTAAATGATGCATCAGAGAAGCCGTGAATCTCAACTCTATAAGGATTTGGGACCATAACACATCTCGGAATTTGTATCTTGTTTAATCCATTTAGCGGATGGTGAAAAGTCAACCATCGGTTCAATGTTCTTCCGGAAATATTTTCATCCCAATCTAGGCCATCGGTCCACAATTGCTGCATGATGAACTTAGCTAGTACGACAACAGACGATATAAGACCAAGTGGATCGAATAGTTTTGTGATTTGAGAGAGTACATTGCTTTTGGTCACACACTCATTAGACTGTTCCGATCCTGCATTTGTCCAGAACATGAATTGGTCTCTTTTAGGATTCCATAAAACACCTAAGGTGCGATAAGTGTCTTCTATTGAAGTTATTTCTTCACGGTTACTTTCTGGAACACCTTCGAGTACTCCGTCGTCATTGGAACACCATTTTTTTATAGGAAACTCTCCTTTTTGCATGAGTTTCTCGATTTCACTTCGCAATTGCTTCGTAGCATCTAACGAATGAGCACCACTCAAAATATCGTCCATATAACAATCTTCTAATATTGCTTCAGCGGCTAAAGGGAAATTAGCTCCCTCCTCTCTGGCTAATTGAACTATTGACCTTACCGCCAGGAAAGATGCAGAAGATCACCGTAGTTAATTCCAACACTCTTATTGGATCCGTCGACTGTTCACGCCAAAAAATCCTTTGGTAATGAGTTTGACTGGGATCGATTTTCACTTGCCTATACATTTTCTCAACGTCTGCTGAAAATGCATAAATATGCTGTCTGAAACGCAATACGATGAAAAACAAATCGTTCTGTATTTTGGGACCGATCATGATTGAGCGATTAGCCTTATGATTAGCCTTAGTCTTTCCATTAAATACAACTCGCAGTTTCGTACTAGTACTCGTCGGTTTACTAACAGCATGATGTGGAAAATAATAATTCGACTATTCCAGTGGATCATTTTCTTCGCAAATCTCTCGGCAATGACCTAGATTTTCGTACTCTCTCATAAATGCATGGTACATCTCTTACATTTCTGGATCAGTAGCTAGTCGCTTGTGATTGGAGAGGAACCTCTTTAATGCTAGTTGTCTGAAATGTTTAATGGAATTGCGAAACGGTAGTTGAACCACGAATCGGTCATCCTCGTTTTTGCCTTTCTCATATAGAAAGGTTATGCAATCACTGTGAAAACCTACTTTTGAACCGAGGCCCGGAGGGCCGAGTGTCATATACCATTCGACTCAGTTCGTCAAGTACGCAAAATGTCTGTGTGTGTATGTGTGTGTGTGTGTGTGTGTGTGTATGTGCGTATGTGTGTATGTAACATTTTTTTGCACTGACTTTTCTCGGAGATGGCTTAACCGATTTTCACAAACTTAGATTTAAATGAAAGGTCTTGTGGTCCCATACAAAATTCCCGAATATTTTTTGAATCCGACTTCCGGTTCGGGAATTATGGGGTAAAATGTACAAAAAATTGTGAAAATAAGTGCACTAACTTTTCTTAGAGATGAATGAACCGATTTTCACAAACTTTGGTTCAAATGAAAGGTCTTGTAGTCCCACACAAAATTCCTGAATATTGTTTGAATCCGACTTCAGGTTCCCGAGTTATGGGGTAAAATGTGCAAAAAAATGAAAATAAGTTTTTTAGCTTTTCTCATAGATGGCCGATTTTCATAAACTTAGATTCAAATGAAAGGTCCTGTAGTCCAATACGTAATTCCTGAATTTCATCTGGATCCGACTACCGGATCCGGAAATATAGGGTAAAGTGTGTTAAAAATTGTATACCATCACTGAAAAGGACGAAAAACCGTAAAAAGTTTTCTAAATCGACCTCAAATCTTCTCCAATTAATAGTTTTTTATCAGCAGACGGTCAAACAAACCGATTTCGGTTATTGTTTTTAAGAATCGAAGAAAACTATTTTGAAGAATACCACAGTATTATATATGATGGTATGATTGATATGAGAAAGGCATCATTACGCCACTAGGTGGATTAAAACAGGTTTTTTTTAATGTTTGGCAAAAATGATCTTCTATCTCTCGATCTTCATCGGTTGATTATTTCCTTTCAGGAAGCTCTTCTTGCTCGAAAAACCTCGGCATACTTCTCAATAAGAGATCCTCATTAGTGACGCAAAGTACTCTGATGTTTTCTTGATGACACTCTTCGTATACACCGGCAAAGACCCATCCAAAGCAAGTCTCATAAAGTGTAGGTAAATTGTCAGAAATTTTTAGCTGGTTTTGTTTCAGAATTTGGAAAAATAGCTCCGCTCCAATAAGTAGATCCACATCCTTTGGTTCATTGAAAGACGGATCTGCTAGCACAACACTCAGGGAAACGTTGGGAATCTTCCCTGTCAAGTAATTTCACTACAATGAGTCCGGCTGTACTCGATCTCTCGCTCAATGAATCGAAATCCCTCTACATGTCGATTAGAAGTATCGACAAGATTTCTCAGTTCTCTGTGATTTTGTTTCGAGATTGGTTTCAACGATAGCAGACCAGGGCTGACATTATGCATCTCGAATCGAGTAGCTCGAAACGATTATTTTTGAAGTCGATTCGACTGAACTGAGGCATTACGTATCGCTTTCGACCTCGTGATCGAGATCCTAACAATGTGGTACTAGATTTCGACTGACGCTGCTCGAACTATCATAACCAGAGATGCCATTTTTACAGATTTATCTGTATTATACAGATTTTTACATGCGCATACAGATTTAATACAGAGTACAAATTTCTTATAGATTTCTTAAATTTAATACAGATTTATACAGATTTCACCAAAAGTATTAAGGAAAAAATTAAACTATCTATTAGTATTTGATTGCAATGACGAGATAAACATTTAGGAATCAACGTACAAATCACTTTTTAAAATATATATTTTTTGTGCAGATATTTAATGAAGAACACTGAAATCCATTTATATTAAAATTTGTAACTAAATTGAACTTAAAAGTTAAACAAGTCTTGGCATCATGAAACATTATTGCCAGACTGACAGTTGTATTAGCTGACTCGACGTTGCATATTGGGTTTTGAAAATCCATCTCAACTTATGAAGTAAACATTTTCAAATTAGACAAAAATATGGCACCATAATTCAATTGTTGTTGATAGGAAAAAACTATAAATTTTCGTCGATGAATATAATATAAGATATGAAATTTAATCTACCACTCTATAACCATAATCTATTGGAATAACACCTTTTAACATAATTGTATTGTAGAAATTTCATTTTATTAGCGAATACAGAAAAATACAGATATTTTATACGAATCAATACAGATTTTCTATGAAAATATCTGGCATGTCTGGTCATAACATACATAGGTAAACAAACCCATATACATTGCAATCATGAAAAAAATTAAACTGAATTATTGTTCGAGTATTTTCGATTACATTTATTCAGTTCAAGTACTTAAAAGAAGCAAACTGTTTGTAATACTGCGGTTTTAAGTTGCCGCACGAAATTAACATGAACACATTTCTGAAATTTAAATCAAGAAGCAGATTCGTTTCCACTCCATTTGAAAACGTAAAGAATTTTTTCAAGCGTGTTCTTGTACACAATTTATCGATGAACTTTTGAAATTATAATATAAAAAAATTCTGAATTTTTCATGTATTGTTTCAAGTCTAATACAATTTACGTCATCCATATGTGTAGTATTAATCAAAGGCTTTTAGGTTTTGCAGCTTTCTTTGTAGTATTTTATCATATTTATTAGGAGCTATTGCTTTAGCTAATATACCAGGAGCAACCCATTCTTTGTAGTCTTCATAATCTATTTAGGTACTATTGAAGAGTCAAATACACGCTAATAGCACGAGATTGTGATGCTTTTGGCATATTCTAAATACTTTCAAGGTGTTTGGACAAATTTTTCAATTTACTTGAGTTAGATATATGGATAAAAACATTATTTGCTCATTGTTATCGAGCGAATGAGCTTTTTCCTACAATCCATTTGAGCGACGTTTTCATTCCACAGGATTCAGAAATTTTATTACAAACTACAGTTACTGGGCATAGGTTAGTTTCGACTTACTTTTGTTATTTTAAGTAAACACCACGCAGCTTTCAATTAATATGCTTTTTAAACAGTTCGACTTGTACATAATATGCCAAACACACAAAATATATATAACGATATACAAAACAATGCATTAAAATAAAGATTATCAATACTAATATATTTATGAAAATCTAAGATGTTATCGATAACTACCTAAATAAAAAAGAAACGTATTCGAAAACTCATAGTCGATAGTAATAAGGCTTTCGACCATTTCTTATCGAGTTCAGTCGTTTACGAGCTCGATTGTTTTGGTTCCATAATGCCAAAACTTCTCGATAATCTAATACTTCTTCGAGTGAAGTCGAACGAAGCTCGATGATCGACTTCGAATCGAGAACCATAATACGAAACGTGGTCGATTCGATAAAATTTCAGTCGAATCGAGATACATAATGCCACCCCAGGAATATGCATGTCAATGATCACTCTTGAATTTTCGTAACGTTCTTAAAACAATTGCCAGGCTCGCTCGAAATTGTTGTCGTTTATAACTCTAGCATCCAGAATTCCATAAGCTTCCCCAATTAACGCTTTATTTAAGTACTTCAATTTGGTTGCATCAGAATCGCCACACTTGCCGACAAGGTCACTAAAAAGAGCCTTAGGTCAATTTTCATACTTCCCATCAAATGTTAGAATCGGCGTTTTCAAAGGTTGTTGCGTGACTATAACTTGGGGAGCTCCGTTAGCATTCGGTGGTGGATCAGCACGGAAGAAATCTAGCAACTGGTTTAGTTTCACTAATGCATCAGTATGCAACTCATCAAACTCATATAATTTAGCATTCTGTTCTTCGGTATTTTCACTAGTACAAAGAGCCATTATTTGATCATGTTTTGCTGAATATTCCGAATAATGCAATTCCAGTTTCTTTTCAAACGTCTTCCACTGCGAAAGACTTTTTGCTGTAGGTTGATCAACAGCTTCAGTTAGTTTCTGTACTATCACTGTAACACGCGCTTTCACTTGGCCTCGCTGGTGGATTAATTGTTTCAATTGGGCCATGATTGTCACTTCACTATTTAGTTCACTCAAATTTAACATGTTCACGAATGTTCACAAATTGTATGTATCACTCTGATTACGATCCGGCTCGAAGGAAAAAATGTATGGTAGCACAACTGATGTTCTCTGAGCGGATTACCGGTAGCCATGCACGTCACACCCACCGGTAACGCAACGATCGAAGAATGACTAACCACAAAATAGCTACCAGCCTCGGCACGATGATTTCCCCACCAGATAATGTGCACATCACAATTACCGGTGTTAGTTCTCTCGCGAAGGACCACGGCACACTCAATGAATCACTGCATCGACAAGCTCAACTCTTACAATGTGGAAGGATTCTCAAATAATTTCCTCCAGAATATCCAAACTCTTTGCAATTCTCAATTATTCATTGAGTAAATAAATAAACGATACCACCGTTAAAGGTAGTTCCGCTGCGCAATAATAACACAAGCTATGTACTTCACCTGGCATTCAGGCGAATAGCGATCACAAACAGGCACAAACATGCTCAATTCATCAAGCATAACTGCAATAACTACATCTCGGAAACACAACACGGTTTTATGCCAAAACGATCAACTACAACGAACTTATTGTCTTATACATCTTTTATAATTCGATCCCTACAAGCACGCCTTCAAGTTGACGCTATCTATACGGATTTCTCCGCAGCCTTCGATAAGATAAACCACCAAATTGCAGTTGCTAAACTCGAAAAACTTGGATTCAGTGGATCTTTACTCAACTGGCTTCAATCATATCTTATTGGTCGGAAAATGTTAGTGAAAATCGGTGAATGCATTACAACACCGTTTGCTGTAGGTTCTGGAGTCCCTCAAGGCAGTCACTTGGGACCATTTTTATTCTTGCTCTGCCTCAATGATCTCAACTTTCTATTGAAATGCCACAAACTATCTTTCGCAGATGATTTTAAGCTTTATCATCTAGTAAGATTGCCCGACGACACTATATTTTTACAGTCACAGCTTGAATCATTCGTGAACTGGTGTAACGACAATAGAATGGTCCTAAATGCCGCGAAATATTCCGTTACGTCGTTTACTCGCAAACACTCGCTATTTAGCTACGACTATAACATTTCGCAGATTGTACTGAAACGAGAGTCTACCGTTAAAGATTTAGGTATCATTCTTGATAGCAAGTTGAATTTCAAAAGTCATATCGATTATGTGATCTCTAAGGCCTCTAAGCTTTTAGGTTTCGTCTTTCGCACTACTAAGAGCTTTGTCAATGTACATTGTCTTAAAGCATTATATTGTGCTCTAGTCCGCTCGACGCTTGAATATTCAGCTGTTGTCTGGTCACCCCATTATCAAATCGACATAGATCGGATCGAAGCTATTCAACATAAATTTATTAGATTTGCTCTGCGTAACCTACCATGGAGAGATCCTACTAATCTTCCTAGTTACATAGTTCGCTGTCTCCAAGGCAAAAGGTGCGGGTAAAAATTGACCAAAATTTGATCTTTGCCGAAACAAGGAAACTGGTTAACCGCCAACAACAAATGAAATCCTACGCCGACACTACGAGAAATAACAACCAACAGGATAACCCAAACATCAACGTACTTCAAGAACAAATCAACGAATTCAAAAACCAATACCGTGCCAAGGTCAACCAGTTAATCGGCAAAAAAGATTTAGAAATTAACCATCTAAAAGCTGAAATTTTGGCCATAAAACAACAGAACGAGCAAATAATGGCTCATCTGGCAACAGTCTAAAAATCCAACACAAAAACCGTAATTCAAGCCGTAAAACAGAAAAACGAAAAACTCATGGCCCACCTGGGAGGAATTCAAAACTCAATCGAAAAAAACGATCGACCCGCCAATCCTCATTCCCACACCAACAAACCACCCAGATCCAACGGGCTCCCCAGCTCCTAGTCTGACAAAACCAAGAACAATACCGAAAAGCTTAATTTATCAGGAATCACCCCCATCACAAAAGAATCTGACAAACCCCCAAAAAGAAATCAAGCACCAATTAATAAATTTCCTACATCCTCACCGGTATCAAAAAGATAGATAACCAACTACCTAGATCTATCCCTCCTGTCAGAACCCGAAGAAGAACCAATGGCAACGAAACATGAACAAACGGAAATCGTCGAAGAAGGCGTCATCGAAGACGCCGAATTCTCCGACTAATTAGCGACACTAAAACACAAGTAGTTGGCCAGTCAATCAAACACTCCCAACCAACAACAATTAAACACGGAGAAATAACAAAAACCGAACAACACTTGCATTGCAATGGAACATTAATGGGCTGCGAAACTCGTTAGGATACCTACAAACAATAATCAGCAATAATGACCCTCTATGCTTAGCCTACAAGAAACACACCTACCTAACTGGAAAAGGTACGACAGAAAATCTTCACAAACGCAAGAGGAACCTAAAACAAAATCGAAATTAACTTCATTCGCCAACTAGATGAAAAACTATACCTACCGGTAGCGTAAAAAAACAGCTAAGCGTTCTTGCCTTTCTCATATAGAAAGGTTATGCAATCACTGTGAAAACCGACATTTGAACCGAGGCCCGGAGGGCCGATGTCATATACCATTCGACTCAGTTCGTCGAGTACACAAAATGTCTGTGTGTGTATGTGCGTATGTGTGTATGTAACATTTTTTGCACTAACTTTTCTCGGAGATGACCAAATCGATGTTCACAAACTTAGATTCATATGAAAGGTCTTGTGGTCCCATACAAAATTCCTGAATATTATTTGAATCCGAATTCCGGTTCCGGAATTATGGTGTAAAATGTGCAAAAAAATGTGAAAATAAGTGCACTAACTTTTCTCAGAGATGGCTGAACCGATTTCCACAACATTGAGTTCAAATGAAAGGTCTTGTAGTCCCATACAAAATTGTTTGGATCCGACTTCCGGTTCCGGAGTTATCGGGTAAAATGTGCAAAAAAATGAAACCACTCGAATTGTCGAACAAGTTTTGTCAGCAATAATAAGTATACAGCACACCGCTCCGATTCACCTACCAAAATGCAAATCAATCAATTACCGATACCGAAGATCAAACCATCCAGTTCAACATCGACAAGAGTATAAGTCAGTCACATGAAATGGGCTATTCTTCATCATCCGAAGAAGAGAATAACCGTGCCGAGATACACGGAAACAGGCTTCCCAAATGTACCGCCGCGCGACATTATTATTGAGGATGTCATGCTACTCTTTCCATGACAGCCTTGTGATAGGTTTCATCACGACAGCCCTTAGACAAATAGTTCTGTACAGCCAACGTTGCCGTCATTCACTTCGTTCGACAGTTCATTCCATCTTAAGACATTTTGTCATGGTCCACGACAGCCGAAGAAGCATGAAGTTCTCGCTGTTGCGACAGTAAGCTTCGGGTATCAGTCACTGCGTTGTTTCTGTCGAGAGCAAAATATTACTCTCCCTTGACCAGGTCTGCGACAGTAACCGGTGCGGTTCAAATTTGTTGCTCTTGGTTTGCTATGAAGATTCGAGGCAAGCATGTGGGTTTTAGTTTTGCCTTTGGTGATTGCTTTGCGCAGCGGTTGATCATTGCGCATAGCAATCACCGTTGGTAGGGCATTGATAACAATATAATTGATAATTAATAATATACGAAACTACTAATACGAAACGGATTGAAGAACGGACTTCGGTTTTAATGAAAGTTAATTTTTATATTTTGGTCGATCTTCTATGAATTGATAGATCGATTAATTAAAGAGCAATGTTTTTTAATAGCTGAGTCAGTTCGACGTGCTCCTTTCAGGCAGTTTGCGGTCGGTTTGTGGGCTGTAACATTCATAGTGTATGCGCGTACTGATGTGCGTGGAGCATTATTTTCATCCTCTTTATCTCTTCCTTCAGGATAGTAAAGGCGCAATCGTTCCTTATATAAGAGTGTAAAAGCCAATTGAATCAGATTTTAGATTTATATGTTAACGGTAAATAAATGTTCGTAGCGAAAGATATGTTCAAATCAAAGATTCCGTATTCGATACTCGTTAGCGTTAGCTTTGCAGTCGACTTGTAAGTCTACGGGATTTTTGCATGGCCAGTGCTGCAATACTACGGACACTAAGAATTCTTTCAAGTCAGGAATGAAACATACAAAACCTGGCTCGTTAAGTTCGTTATACATTGAACCACCAATCGAATAAAAACCTTGAGTGAAAAATTTGGAGTCGGAGTTTGCAAGGCAAAAATCATCCAGAAACATCTTATTTTCAGGTACCGTACAACAAAGCTTTGAATGCAAAAACTGAATGAAAAATTCCGGTGCTTCCAAAAAATATGTTTCCAAGCGTGGAATGCAGCATGGTTGCCCGTAACAGATTCGAATGTTTATTTTGTTTTATTTAGAAAAAAAATTTTAATTCCCCAAGTTATGTAATAATGTCTTTCTTGAGTAATGTGGTCTCAAGCTTTCCATACATATCAAGTTCTCTTCTATATATGAATAGTATGGTGTTTCTATTACCCTGGAATATATTCCAAAAAAAAAATCGGATATAGTACGGTTACTTATATGATATAGGGTTGTGCTGATAATCTGCTGAATCATTTTCTTCCTGTTATGCATAGAATTATCTTATTTCCAGAAACAGCATATTAACTATTACATTATTTTGGTCATAGCTACCAGAAGTTCGCGACTTTTACACACGTTGAAACTGTCACTTTACATTGTAAAATTTAAAACTCGGTTAAAGCGTATCTTTCATCAAGTAGAAGCTTGTGTTCAGTATATTTTGAATTCTTTAACTTAATGTCGTTGTTTACCACAAAACTTGCTATAAAAGTAACTGAGGCCCAAATTTATATCTACAGTTCAAAGGACAATTTCATGTAAACTTCTAGAAGTATCTCAATCATTTCCTTTATGTGCTTTTACGCTCAATCCAATTTTGGAAATGTAGATGTTGCAATCACGAGCCGCACGCAGAAGAAGATGCGGTGCATTGAAATTTCAAACAGCACATCCAGTTTATATGCGCTCGCTACAATTCTCGTACACATTTTTGGTTTTCTGTTTGAGTCGACTCTCACACCCTCACAGAAAAGGAAAGTCATTCGTGAATAGCAAAGCGAACTATTGAATTTAATTCGGATCCGACTTCCGCAGTTAAAAGTCTAATAATGTCGAAAATTTTCTAAAATCTAATTGGCTTAGTAGCTTGTGTCTGCATTTAAAAAAATCAAACGTTTGGAACTATAAATATTGTAACTAAATAGTCAAACTTTCTGAGAGCCGAGTTCTTTGCACATATTTAACAGTTTTCTTTCTAAAAAGAAATTATGTTCTGAAAAATGTAGGTGTAAATCCCCGGTGAACAATTAAGTTTGAAACCGGGAATAAATAAAAGATATAATAAAAATAATAATAATAATAATAATAATAATAATAATATTAATAATAATAATGATAATAATAATAATAATAATAATAATAATAATAATAATATTAATAATAATAATAATAATAATAATAATAATAATAATAATAATAATAATAATAATATTGTAGCAGTCATTTCCGACCCTAAGAAACTCATTGTTTTAGTTATCCTAGGAGAAACAGAATTTAAGAGCTGTGTATGACACGAATTTGTCTTTCATTTATTTAAAATTCAAAAAATAAATTTTTAAATTCCCAGTTTTGGTACTGATCATCCCTTAATTTCGAAACAAGAAGTTGAATATGGATGAAACTAAATGGAAGGCTTTTAATTAAATGATTTGCGATTTGAAAATTTCTTCTTAACTTTTCTTCACATAAACAACCATCTGTTGAACTACTTTTTATCTGAGAGCTCCCCCAATCAACTTCATGGTTGCGGACCCTGCATTTGTGTAGATGGTACTAAAAGATCTACCACCTTAACGAAAAAGAGCTCAATTACAAGGTCCGGGGAGTACTTAGAAACTTGCAATGAGAGCAAAGGGAAAGTCAATTTAAGCCGCAATGAAGCTATATTAATAGGCACTGAATTCCATAAAAAAACTTATAAACTTATTTTTCTAGTTTTGTGATATTTATGAAAACAAAAGAGGTTTATTGAAGATCTGTTCTCAAAGGTAGTAACAAATTAAGAACTCAACGTTTTTTATATTCTCATTCCTTCAACTGCTGGCAAAACCTATGTGAATGTTAAATGAACAACTAAATTTAAGCTATTTTAAATAAATTTAAGCTATTAGTTGATTGATTCCTATGTGGAAAAGAACAATTGAGAATACTAAATTTGTAACAAAGTTTGGGGTAAACCAAAAAATTTGATGCTTTTGGGAAAAATAATGGTTTCATTATATTTTTCTTTTTAAAACACTTTTAGCGAAAATCTGAAAGCACATGTTCACATATAAACATAAAAGTTGCCCATTCAATTTTATGGTCGAAAACTATTCAAAGTGCACCAAACATCTTATTTGGGTTCAGAGTATCATATTCTATAGTTTCAACGAAATCGGTGAGGCACGGGTACCAAAGTGTGCCGACTATTGGTGGAGTAACGTTAAATACACTACATAATTAATTAGTTGTGAAAAGTAGCTACGATTCGATCCAAAAATCAAACGTCATTATTCAGAATAAGGGTGCATAAGACATTTTCGGAGTATTGTTAATGAATGGAAGTGTATCTGTTTCTTTAGGAATAAGAAGGAAGCAGTAAGGATCAATACTTTAGAAATTCATATATATGAGCCGTTACACAAAACTCAGTGTTTATCTTTTAATATTCGTTAGTTATCAAAATTCATTGCCTTCGCCGACAGTATATATAAATCTAAAACAATTTCTTTATTTCACAATGGTATTGTAATGAAACGTTACTAAAGTTTCCTGCAAAGGTAATCCCAACAACGCAATCGTATGTACTAGTACCATTTCATTGAGGCAGCCGAAATAGTGCGAGCGCACTATGACCCACGGCTCGTCTCCAGAAACAGCCGGTTTATTGCTTCAAGAGACATTGATGAGACAGCCGGCTTGCGACAGCCCTTCGTAACAGTAATGCCCTTAAAATCAAAGGATGTCTTCGATTTTCAAAGGCTGTCTCCGTAACATTTTATGCGAATGAGCGAACAGAAAGAAACAGGATACAAACAGCCCGTTCGGTTTGACTACTCTCCGGATAGAATACTCTCATCAATCTGGCGAGTACAAACTGTCTCAGTGACAGCATTCATTTAGGCATGCGAGCGCTGTTGCCATTACAGTTCGGCGTATGCTTCACACATATTGTAGACTGGGCTTTCGACTTTGCGCTCCGACAGTTCATGCTATCTCGTGGCGGATGTCATTGAAAAGCAGTACTGCTGGGAAGCCTGCACGGAAACACTCTGCTCACCATAGATTAAACCCAAAACAAACACTCGGAGGAATTCTCCAAACAATCAACGGCGGTAATAATCCTCATCATACTGGTCACCGATATATATATATATATATATATATATATATATATATATATATATATATATATATATATATATATATATATATATATATATATATATATATATATATATATATATATATATATATATATATATATATATATATATATATATATATATATATATATTTATATATATATATATATATATATATATATATATATATATATATATATATATATATATATATATATATATATATATATACATATATATATATATATATATATATATATATATCTTTCCCATCGAGAGAGTCGCGTTTCGGGTAGTTTTTGATAATTAGGATATGGGACCGAATTAAGAGGACGGCTTCAAGATAGTGGTGCCTGCCGTTGTTTTTACTTTTAATGTTTCTGGACTTGTGAAGCTCCGGAGTAGGATTGTGTTGGATTGGAAGGCCGGGTGTGTTCAGGTGAGGATATCGGTGCGTTTCCGTTCAGACTTTGGTGATACTCGCTATGGACTGGGCCGTCCTCATTCCTTCCTTGATCCATTTTCTTTTTACCATTTTCAGGATGCTCCTCGTGATGATAAACAGGATAAGGACGGTGACCAGTATGATGAGGTTTATTACCGCCGAAGATTGTTTGGAGATTTCCTCCGAGTGTTTGTTTTGGGTTTAAACTATGGTGAGCAGAGTGTTTCCGTGTATCTCGGCCCGGTTATTCTCTTCTTCGGATGATGAAGAAAAGCCCATTTCATGTGACTGACTTATACTCTTGTCGATGTTGAACTGGATGGTTTAGGCTTCGGTATCGGAAATTGATCGATTTGCGCTTTGGTAGGTGAATCGGAGCGGTGTGCTGTATACTTATTATTGCTGACAAAACTTGTTCGACAATTCGAGCGGTGTATTCATTTTGGCCTTTATTCCGAGTGTTGGTCTTTATTCCGAGTGTTTGGTCTTTATTCCGAGTGTCTGGTGTCCGAGTGATTGTCAGCTGCTATCGGTGCTATTGGAAAAAACCTGTTTTAATCCACCTAGTGGTGTAATGATGCCTTTCTCATATCAACCATACCATCATATATAATACTGTGGTATTCTTCAAAATCATTTTGTTCGATACGTAAAAAGAATTTAAAAAAAATCGGTTTGTTTGACCATCTAATGATAAATACTATAAATTGGAGAAGATTTGAGGTCGATTTAGAAATCTTTTTACGATTTTTCGCCCTTTTTAGTGATGGTATACAATTTTTAGCACACTTTACCCTATATTTCCGGATCCGGAAGTCGGATCCAGATGAAATTCAGGAATTACGTATGTGACCACAGGACCTTTCATTTGAACCTAAGTTTATGAAAATCGGTCGCGCCATCTATGAGAAAAGCTAGAAAACATATTTTCATTTTTTTTGCACATTTTACCCCATAACTCCGGAACCGGAAGTTGGATCCAACCAATTTTATATGGGACTACAAGACCTCTCATTCGAACCCAAGTTTGTGAAAATCGGTTCAGCCATCTCTGAGAAAAGTTAGTGCACATATTTTCACATTTTTTTGCACATTTTACACCATAATTGCGGGACCGGAAGTCGGATTCAAATGATATTCAGGATTTTTGTATGGGACCACAAGACCTTTCATTTGAATCTAAGTTTGTGAAAATCGGTTTAGTCATCTCCGAGAAAAGTTAGTGCAAAAAAACGTTACATACACATACGCACATACACACACACACACACACATACACACACAGACATTTTGCGTACTCGACGAGTAGAATGGTATATGACACTCGGCCCTCCGGGCCTCGGTTCAAAAGTCGGTTTTCACAGTGATTGCATAACCTTTCTACAGGAAAACACGACCGGTCAGAACGACCTTATAATAAAGTTTTATAATGATTATTGTCGCTGCAGCAATTCTCTGGACAGTCCAGCGCTGCAAAGATTTCTAGCGACGTCAGTTAACTGTCATTTCCAAATCATCAATTGATAGACATGTTACATCATACATAATTGTTTCATTCGTATCCCTGTTACAGTCGTCCGCGATACACTTGTTTGTTTTCGCTTTTCAATTGTAAAATCACGAGTGCGAAGGTGTTTTCCTAGCAAGGGCTAGCGGAAACATTTCTGTAGTGATATCTGTACGCGATGCCCGCGTTTCGAGTGATGATGTCATTGAACTATTCCTTATTGAGCATTATTTCCTTATTGCGCATTATTCCTTATTGCGCATTGCTGCTGCGCGCCGATTGGTTGTGTGTGTTAGAACATTACTATATAAACGCTAACGATAGGCATTACTATTCATTCTGTTTTCAACCATTGTCAAGTGAAGATCGGAAATAAAACCTGAAGGAAACCCTAATCTATTCATTATCTGGGGAATGAAAGGTCCAGCCGGCAGCGAATTGAGAATCCTAGCTTATCAACAAGACGATCAGAGGTAGCTTCACAGTTACCAGTATTCAGACGCTTCCCCTCCGTGTGCGGCACACGTATTGAGCATGTTTGTGATCGCTATTCGCCTGAATGCCAGGTAAAGTACATAGCTTGTGTTGTTATTGCGCAGCGGAACTACCTTTAACGGTGGTATCGTTTATTTATTTACTCAATGAATAATTGAGAATTGCAAAGAGTTTGGATATTCTGGAAGAAATTATTTGAGAATCCTTCCACCTTGTAAGAGTTGAGCTTGTCGATGCAGTGATTCATTGAGTGTGCCGTGGTCCTTCGTGAGAGAACTAACACCGGTAATTGTGATGTGCACATTATCTGGTGGGGAAATCATCGTGCCGAGGCTGGTAGCTATTTTGTGGTTAGTCATTCTTCGATTGTTGCGTTACCGGTGGGTGTGCATGGCTACCGGTAATCCGCTCAGAGAACATCAGCTGTGCAACCATACATACAATTTCTGAACATTTGTGAACATTTTAAATTTGAGTGAACTAAATAGTGAAGTGACAATCATGGCCCAATTGAAACAATTAATCCACCAGCGAGGACAAGTGAAAGCGCGTGTTACAGTGATAGTTCAGAAACTAACTGAAGCTGTTGATCAACCTACAGCAATAAGTCTTTCGCAGTTGAAGACGTTGTTGAAATATACATTTCATCCGTGGTAGCGGTCAATTTGTCATTCTTGGCAATATGTGCTTGTGAATCGCTATCAGCACAAACAAAATACGGCGAGAGGATATCTCACCACAAGAAGTAACAAGTGACGCAGAAAGCGAGCGGGCAACGCAAGCTTTCTGCGCACAATAAACAACAAGACAATAGTAGCTATCTCTCTTTGTGTGGATACGATACGCACTGCTGCTGAACAATACCATATGATCGACAGTGGCCGATCATTGTAGTATAGTTAAACATCGCTTGAGTAATATGTATTATATTAAGAACTAGGCTAAGCTTGTAAATAAAGTTACCTCAATTTAATCTGAAGTGAAGTACTCTGCTTTATTTTGTTATATTCACTTCAACTAGGTTATGGGCCCAGCATTATAAGGTTCGAAGGTTATTCGGTTCCTTATGTCTTGACAACCAAAATCGAAAGTTTTTCGATTATTCGATCAAAGGTTATTTGATTATTTCTAGTAGGTGGTTAACCTACGGGACAGTACAATCGTAGAGATCGATTGAAGCAAACGGACAGTTTGTTTACTGTGCAAACGGACAGTTTGCATAATCCAGCGCAGAGGCTACACTGGTGACAAGGATAACCTGATTCGTCAACCATGACTGACAACGGCAGCGAAGCAGGAGAAGGTGGATCGCGAAGAACTGGTGTCTACGAGAGGGGAACTCTCCAGCGCACTATACCATTCCATGCAGTATTCTCCTCGCAGAGGCATTTAAACGTCTTTGATGGTGACGAAGCCAATTTCACAGCCTGGAAATGGCGTGTAGAGCATCATCTGGCAAAGATGAAGCTCTCACACACACTTCTTCGTACACCGGAGGAGGAAGATTACGCGAAGGAAGTCCCTGGGGAAACTGCAGCCGAAGCCGAACAACGAAAATTGAAGCAAAGCACAGAATAGATGAAGACGTCGACGCCATCGATGCCATTGTAATGATGGTAAACAACACTGTGCTGAACAAACTGATCGGACTGCAATACGCGAAGGAGGCGATGGACACACTAGTGAGGACGTATCAAAAAGCCGGTACATCCACGATGGTGAACATGCGGGATCGTTTGTATTCCATCAAACAGCGAAATCTTGGCAGCTTGTCAAGAATATTTGATGAATACGATCTCATCATTCGTGAACTAGAACGCATGGGATCGACACTAACAGTGGCAGAAAAGGTTCATGCATTGCTGATTGCCATACCGGAAAGGTATAGGCATGTGAAAGGTGCTCTGATGGTGTTATCTAATGAAGAGTTATGTACGAGGCCGATAATGGAAATTAAACGGATGTTCCATGATGCTGCTGCTGGGGAAGTTGAATAGAAAGAGCTTAAAAATGTTGCATTAGCTAGCAGGAAGGAGGACGTTAGATGTTTCGGGTGTAACGAAACCGATCACTATAAAAACAAGTGTCCGTTAATGAAGAAGTTCATTGCTGCAGAGAAGGAAAAATCAAAGATACTGCAGAAGAAAAGAGTACACGCTATGATGGCTGGGTTTCCGAAAAACAAAAAAGTGAGATTCGTGGTTGATTCCGGCGCCTCTGATCACATGGTTAATGATGAATCCTTGCTGGAGGATGTGGAAACATTAAATGTATCCGTTACTACCGCAAAGTCTGGCCAAACTCTTCGGGCTACGAAGAAAGGAAACATGAAACTCTGTTCAGTTATTGGTAAAAATTAAGTAAATTATTTAAAATTGTACAACGTTTATTTTCGTTCCAAATTTGAAAAAAACTTATTTTTGGTTAGAAAAGCAAGTCGTTGTGTCGAAAGTCTCATTGAGAACTTATACTAAATTAATTTGATTGGAGATGAGTCGTCATTGGTGGATAAGAATCCAGCAGCGTATGTCGGGAAACAAGTCAGTCTTAAAACATGGCATGAAAGACTTGGACATTTGAGTTGGTTAAGAATCCAAAACACAACGTTTCGGACAGAAACAAAGATCGACGAACAAAGAACTTTCAGACAGAAACTGGTAGTCGCAGTATCCGGTTAGGATGAATATAGATATTTCCTGGTCAATACCACATTGATTGTTGGAAAAACAATCGGTCGTATTATTAACTTCGGTTAGAAGTGGTAGGAAGCACCAGTACTTCGGATAGAAGGGGGATTCGGTAATTTCGGAAAGAGATTGAAATCGGATTGAATTGTAAGAGAAACAATCAGTCTTCTTATTTGCTTCGGTTAGAAGTGGGATTCGGTAGTTTGGAATGAAAACCGGTAGTTTTGGATAGAAACAGAATCTAATATACAAAAATTTCGGATAGAAACAGAATCTAATATACAAAAATTTCGAATTGAAACGGGATCGTCAAGTAACGACGTTTCGAGTATAAAGAGCGCTTGACAGGTTGTCGCAACAAGTTTGGAATCCGGTTAGGATAAGTCCAGAGTTTTACTGGCAATAAATAAATTGTTGGATAAGCAATCGGCGATAGTAATATTACTTCGGTTAGAAGTGGGAACAGCAGGAATTGCGAAGAAGCGCTAGAAACAGAAGAAAGCCTAAAAGGTTTTCAGAGTACAGAGTTCTAAATTGACATTAGCCTATGATGATGAAATTCCAGAAAACATTGAAGATTTGAAAAAGCGGGATGATTGGCTAAGTTGGAAAACAGCAATCAAAGAAGAGCTCAAATCATTGCATCAAAACAAGGCATGGACAGTGGTTAACTGTGTGCCAGAAGGTTTTAGAGCAATTCATTCAAAGTGGATTTTTTCAATTAAGGAAGACGGCAGATATAATGCACGATTAGTCGCTAAAGGGTGTTGACAACGTCCAGGATTTGATTTCAGTGAAACATTTGCACCTGTGGCCAAATTGGAAAGTGTTCGTGTAATCCAAGCACTCGCAAACGAACATAAAATGCATGATCATGAGATGGATGTAAAAACAGCATTTCTCAATGGAGAATTGGAAGAGGAAATTTACTTGAAATTACATGCGAATGAAATCGGAAATATTATTCCTGTCCGTCTACACAGAAGTATATATGGATTGAAGCAAGCAAGCAGATCATGGAATAAACGGTTTGACGATGAAATTAAGCAACTTGGATTCATCGCATTAAAAAGGTACTGCTGCATCTACATGGAAAAATCAAAAGAAATATTTCTGATTTTATATGTAGATGACATACTGTTGATTTCCAAGGATATTGGTAAAATTGACTCGATAAAAATCGAGCTTGGAAGGATATTCCAAATGAAAGATTTAAAAGAAGTGAAACATTTGCTTGGTATGGAAATAATTCGCGATATTGAAAAACAAACGTTGGAAATTTCACAAGCAGAATATGTGAAAAAGGTCCTGAAAAAGTTTGGAATGATTGACTGTAAACCAGTGGGGACACCGCTGGATGCAAATGCAAAATGGTCAAATAATGGTGGCAAGCCAACTGAGCATCCTTACAGAGAACTAGTAGGATGTTTACAATATCTCTCTTTAACTTCAAGGCCGGATATATGCGCTGCAGTTAGCAAACTTAGCAGATATAACAACTGTGCAACAGACGAGCACTGGTCAGGATTGAAACGTATATTAAGGTACTTGCAAGGAACCATGCATACCAAAATAGTGTATACACATGGAAATGATCAATCACCGTTAGTAGGATATGCTGACGCTGATTTTGCAAATGATACTGATGATAGAAAATCTGTATCAGGTTTTGCTTTCCTGTTATATGGAAACTTGGTTTCGTGGTCAACGAAACGGCAAGCAACGATTAGCTTATCAACGACAGAAGCTGAATTCATTGCATTATGCTCAGCGGCAACAGAAGGAATGTGGTTAACAAAGCTTCTGAACGAATTGGGCATAGTGGTAATATTTGTCATCATGGACGACAGCATCCCTTGCATGCATATTGCAACGGAACCAAGGTCACATCAGAGAATGAAACATTTAGACATCAAATATCTTTTCATCAGGGAGCTGATCAATGAAGGAAGAGTTCATCTTCAATACATCCCAAGCGCTGATCAACCAGCCGATGCATTCACCAAGGGGTTACCAAAAAGAACGCACAGAAGGTTATTCAAAGTGCTGAATGTACAAATTGTGGGGAAGTGTTGAAATATACATTTCATCCGTGGTAGCGGTCAATTTGTCATTCTTGGCAATATGTGCTTGTGAATCGCTAGCAGCACAAACAAAATACGGCGAGAGGATATCTCACCACAAGAAGTAACAAGTGACGCAGAAAGCGAGCGGGGAACGCAAGCTTTCTGCGCACAATAAACAACAAGACAATAGTAGCTATCTCTCTTTGTGTGGATACGATACGCACTGCTGCTGAACAATACCATATGATCGACAGTGGCCGATCATTGTAGTATAGTTAAACATCGCTTGAGTAATATGTATTATATTAAGAACTAGGCTAAGCTTGTAAATAAAGTTACCTCAATTTAACCTGAAGTGAAGTACTCTGCTTTATTTTGTTATATTCACTTCAACAGACGTTTGAAAAGAAACTGGAATTGCATTATTCGGAATATTCAGCAAAACATGATCAAGTAATGGCTCTTTGTACTAGCGAAAATACCGAAAAACAGAATGCTAAATTATATGACTCTCAAGGAGCAGACATTAGATCACGGAGAGCTACCTGATTTTGATGAATCTATGAAATTTCTTAGAGGTTACTGTCAGGTACATGAGAGATGCGAAGCAGATAAGACGTCCACATCGAAGTCAACTGTCAAACCTGCTAAAATACCAAGGTACAACTCAACACCGAGAAATACCCATGCAGCAACATATAAATCATCGGAGAACGTGTGTTAAATCTGAACGGGATGATATTCTAATTATAAGTGCCCATCGTTTTTGTGTATGGACATAGAACAACGTGTAACAAAGGTAAATCAAAACGACCTTTGTTTCAATGGCCTTCTAAAGGGCCATCAAATAAAAACTTGCCCGTCAGATAAATCATGCTCCAATTGTAGTGATTCTAATTTGCAAGAAACAAAAACACCAGTAGTGTCAGCTGTCGCAAATGATGATGTCACTACTGCATGTTCCAGTGTTCAACAGCGAGTGAAACAAGTGCTTTTGATGACTGCTTTGGTGAACGTGGTATCGAAAAGTAGAAAGGTTATCAAGTTGCGTGCCCTGCTCGATTCCGGGTCGCAAGTCAACTTAGTTTCAGATTTGGCAGCAAAATTGTTGGCACTTCCGAAATATCCTATCAACATACCAGTTGTGGGAGTAGGTGGTGCTAAGTACCAAGTACGGCATCGAGTGATCCTAAAACTATTTTCCGAATACACAAACTTCGAAAGCATTGTGGAATGTTTGGTGACATCTAAGGTGACAGGGAAGATTTCTAACGTTTCCCTGAGTGTTGTGCAATGTCCACCCGATATAGTCCTGGCAGATCCGTCTTTCAATGAACCAAAGGATGTGGATCTAGTTATTGGAGCGGAGCAATTTACCCACACTTTATGAGACTTCATATATATATATATATATATATATATATATATATATATATATATATATATATATATATATATATATATATATATATATATATATATATATATATATATATATATATATATATATATATATATATATATATATATATATATATATATGTATATATACACTGAAGTCTTTTTTTATGCGAATTTACGTACCGCATAACTCTGAAAATTCGCATAAAAAAAACGCATAACTCTGAAAATTTGCATAAAAAAAGTCGCGTAAAAAAAACGCATTTTTTGAAAAATAATGCTCCCAATTCTTGTAACTAAAAATTTGAAGAATTTTAATGTATTCAAATATTTTAGATGAAACTCGGATGGAGTTCACATATTTACACACTTTACTCACAAAAAAAATTATAATAAATTTCTTCAATACTTATCGATAAAATACGAATGGTCGACTTTCTCGTACTGCATACGAAATTCCACGATTATAGGTTATTTAGCACATATTAGTCAGTTAAATAAGCAATAGAAATTTCTTCAGAACTTGGTACTAGTGCAAAATTAATTGAGAAAAGCATACACGCCACCATTTTATTTCTTATTGGCAAAGTA